>NW_015169967.1:32091-34469 GCF_001447785.1 Gekko japonicus | reverse complement strand
CTTCTGGACTTGAATCTTGTTCTTCTCCTGAAAACCAGCATGTCTACCATCTGAAACTGAGCAAGAGAATGTCATATTAGTGGTCAAAAATGAGATTCTACAGCCCTTAATCATAACCAGGTTTATGGTCTTTAACATAGCCAACACCAGTAGGGATGGGCATGAAATGGAAGATGAACTAAAGTTCATCATGAATTTTGGCCAGTTCATGGTTTGCAAAGAAGTGTTCGTGAACTGAAGAACTGCCGATAACTTTTGTGAATTTTGATGCAGATTGTGGCAGTTCGTGAAGAAACAGCTGTGCAGAAAGCAGTAGGTGAAATGGCCACCTGCTTTCTGTTCCCTGCAAAAAGCAGTGGGGAGCAGAAAACAGGGCTTTCTCCTTTTAGTGGCTCACAAACTAATATGAACCGTGTCGGTTTAGAAACAAACCTCCCCATTCATATGGGTTCATGGTTCAGCTCATGGGTCAGCCATGAACCATGAACCAAACCACAAAAATGCAGTTCATGCCCATCCCTAAAAACCAACTCTCTCCTCCACTTTCTTCAGCTACTCCACAAGACTACAGGGGGTAAAGAAAGCCAGACAACCCCAAAGAAAAGGCAGAAACACCCAAACCTATATAGAAATTTTTAATAACTGGTTCATGAGTATGTGCTCTTTGAGGCTCATTTTTAATTAATGTATGGAATTCACTGTTGCAGGAAGTGGCTAAGGCTACAAACACAGACAACTTCAAGAGGGGATTGGATAAACATATGGAACAGAGGTCCATCAGAGGCTATTAGACACAAGGTACAAATGGAACATTATGTTTTGGGGAGTGATGCTCTGTATTCTTTGTGCTTGGGGTACAACAGTGTGTGTGTGTGCATTTCTGGAGTTCTGGCCCCACTGGTGGACCTCCCAATGACACTTGGGCATTGGCCACTGTGTGGCAGAGAGAATTGGAGTGGATCAGCCATTGACCTGATCCAACATGGCTTCTCTTATGTTCTTATGTTCTCTTAGCCACAAGGTACAGATAGAACACTTCGTCTTGGGCAGTGGTGCTCTGTATTTTTGATGCTTGGGGGGCAACAGGGGGGGGGCTTCTCAAATTCTGGCCCCACTGGGGGACCCCCAGATTGCACCTGGGTTTTGGCCACTGTGTGACACAGAGTGTTGGACTGGATGGGCCATTGGCCTGATCCAACATGGCTTCTCTTATGTTCTTATGTCTGGGGCAGTGATGTTCTGTCTTCTTTGTGCTTGGGGGACAACAGTGGGAGGGCTTCTGAATTTATGACCTCGCTGGGGGACTTCCTGACGGTGCCTGGATTTTAGCCACTGTGTAACGCAGAGTGTTGGACTGGAGGGGCCACTGGCCTGATCCAACAAGGCTTCTCTTCTGTTCTTATGAACAATGCAAATCAAGTTAAAATACACACAAAACATTGAAAACAACAATTAAAACATGGGGGAGGGAAGAGGCTTCATTGGGGGAATGCCAAACGAAAGCTGGGGGACAACAGTGGGAGGGCTTCTGAATTTATGACCTTGCTGGGGGACCTTCTGACGGTGCCTGGACTTTAGCCACTGTGTAACGCAGAGTGTTGGACTGGAGGGGCCACTGGCCTGATCCAACAAGGCTTCTCTTCTGTTCTTATGAACAATGCAAATCAAGTTAAAATACACACAAAACATTGAAAACAACAATTAAAACATGGGGGAGGGAAGAGGCTTCATTGGGGGAATGCCAAACGAAAGAAAAGAGAGAGATCTTGGAGTTGTAGTAGATAACTCACTGAAAATGTCGAGACAGTGTGTGACTGCAATAAAAAAGGCCAATGCTATGCTGGGGATTATTAGGAAGGGTATTGAAAACAGATCAGCCAATATCATAATGCCCCTATATAAATCAATGGTGCACCCTCATTTGGAATACTGTGTGCCGTTCTGGTCACCACACCTTAAAAAGGATATTATAGCTTTGGAAAAAGTGCAGAAAAGGGCAACTCGAATGATAAAAGGGTTGGAACACTTTCCCTATGAGGAAAGGTTAAAGCGCTTAGGGCTCTTTAGCTTGGAGAAAAGACGACTGAGGGGTGACATGATCGAGGTTTATAAGATTATGCATGGGAAAGAGCAGGTAAAGAAAGAGGTACTTTTCTCCCTTTCTCACAATACAAGAACCCGTGGGCACTCCATGAAATTGCTGAGCGGTCGGGTTAGAACGGATAAAAGGAAGTACTTCTTCACCCAAAGAGTGATTAACACATGGAATTCACTGCCACAGGAAGTGGTGGCGGCTACAAGCATGGACGGCTTCAAAAGGGAATTAGATAAGCATATGGAGCAGAGGTCCATCAGTGGCTATTAGCCACAAGGTATAG
>NW_015169967.1:26793-31958 GCF_001447785.1 Gekko japonicus | reverse complement strand
ATAGGGGCTCTGGGGCAAGTGATGCTCTGTCTTCTTGGTGTTTGGGGGGGTCAACAGTGGGAGGGCTTCTAATGTCCTGGCCCCACTGGTGGACCTCCTGATGGCACCTGGTATTTCTGGCCACTGTGTGATACAGAGTGTTAGACGGGATGGGCCTTTGGCCTGATCCAACATTGGCATCTCTTATGTTCTTATGTTCTTAAATTGTCTCCCCCAGCTGGTGCAAGATGGCAACAGATAGGGACACATGCTTTTTCCTGGGGAGAGAGTTCCAGAGATATGGTGCCTGGAAGGACAAGGTCCTCTCCTGGGTTGGCCCCAGCCTTTTCTCCAAAGATGGGGGCACCTGAAACAGAGCCTCCTAAGATGACTGAAGTGGTTTATATGTTGCAGAAGTTCCCTTTCTATAAGGCTGTCCTTGTTCTTTTCCCCAAAAGGAGAGGCAGGGAAATAGCTGCCAATCAACCCATCTGCTGTCTCTTTTCTCGTTTCCTTAAAAGAAGAGTCCTCAAAAGAAGAGTCTTGTGTGCGGATGTGGACAGAATGGAGTGGATGGAGAGGGGAGCAATGGGGATGATCGGGGGCCTGGAGACCAAGCCTTGTGAGGAAAGGCTGAATAACCTGGGGATATTCAGTCTGGAGAAGAGGAGGCGGAGGGGGGACAGGATGAGTCTCTTGAAGTATTTGAAGGGCTGTCCCTTAGAGGAGCTGCTGTTGGCAGCAGAGGAGAGGACTCACCATAATTGGTTTAAATTAAAGGTGGGAAGGTACCGGCTGGAGAAACTTTTAGTTCAGTAACAGTTGTGCAACAGTGGAATCAGGTGCTCAGGGAGGTGGTGAGCTCCCCCTCCCTGGCAGTCTTCAAGCAGCTGCTGGACAAACCCTTGTCAGGGATGCTCTACGCTGATCCTGCATTGAGCAGGGGGGGTAGACTAGATGGCCTGGATGGCGCCTTCCAAGAGCCAGTTTGGTGTAGAGGTTAAGTGCGTGGACTCTAAGCTGGGAGAACCAGGTTTGATTCCCCACTTGCACCTGCTGGATGACCTTGGCAAAGCATAGTTCTGGCAAGAGTTGTTCTTGAAAAAGAGCAGTTTCTGTCAGAGCTCTCTCAGCCTCACCTACCCCACCGGGTGTCTGTTGTGGGAAGGGGAAAGGGAAAGGAGATTGTAAGCCACTCTGAGACGCCTTTGGGTAGTGAAGGGTGGGGTATAAATCCAATCTCTTCTTCTTCTTCTTGTAATCTGGGAGAACCGGGTTTGATCCCCCACTCCTCCACTTGCACCTGCTGGATGACCTTGGGCAAACCATAGTTCTGGCAAGAGCTGTTCTTGAAAAAGAGCAGTTTCTGTCAGAGCTCTCTAAGCCCCACCTACCTCACCGGGTGTCTCTTGTGGGGAGGGGAAGGGAAAGGAGTTTGTAGGCCGCTGTGAGACTCCTTTGGGTAGTGAAGGCTGGGGTAGAAACCCAATCTCTTCTTCTCTTTGTTTTTCTGTGAATCTATGAATCCCACTGGCTGTTTCTTTTCTGAGGAATACAGTTTTCTTCGCCCACCACATCAAAAGGAAAGCGGCCCCTAGAATGTCAGTTGCATCACTCATTCCAAAGATGGTATCGGATTTAGAAATGATAATCATTCTTTCATCTTTTTTTTTAAAAATGAAAAGGCTCAGATGCACAGGGGAAGTTCAGTTCCGAGACATCCCTTGGTCTCTCAATATCACAAGCACACCGGATTAGGAAGGATCTTGGTGTCATCATGCCGAGGATTGGGAACGTCTTACTTCTGTTCCGAAAATATTTGCATCCCACTTTCCAATTTTTTTTTTAAATTACACAAGTAGCTGACAACATATAATTAAAACAATTAAAGCCTAAACCAATTAACGAGCAAATTAACAAGTACAGATTGCTTGAAAAAAACCACCGCCCTCAAACTAATTTAAAATAGCAACAAAGGTTAAAATCAGAAAGAACTGGGGAGGGTGGCAAGAAGAGGATAAAAGCCAAATAAAAAAAAAAACCCGGAGAGCTGTTGCCAGTTTGATGTAGTGGTTAAGTGTGTGTAATCTGGGAGAACTGGGTTCGATTCCTTACTCCTCCACATGCAGCTGCTGGTGTGACCTTTGGTCAGTCACAAGTTCTCCCAGAGCTGTTCTCTCAGGAGCAGTCCTCGAAAGAGCTCTCTCAGCCCCACCTACCTCACGGGGTGTCTGTTGTGGGGAGGGGAAGGGAAAGGGAAGGGAAAGCCACTCTGAGACTCCCTTGGGTAGTGAAGGGCGGGGTATAAATCCAATCTCCTCCTCCTCCTCCTCCTCTTCCTCCTCCTTCTCTGAGTAGATAATACTGACCTTGATGGACCAAAGTTTTGATTCAATGTAAGGCTGCTTCATGTAAGGGGCTGTGGCTCGGTGGTAGAGTGTCTGCTTTGCCCGCAGAAGGTCCCAGGTTTAATCCCGGGCATCTTCAGTAAAAAAGGACCAGGCAGTAAATGATGGGAAAGAACTCATCCTGAGACGATGGAGAGCTGCTTCCAGTCTGAGCAGGCAATACTGACCTTGATGGACCAATCGTCTGATTCAGTATAGGATGGTTTAATTCATTAATTTTATTTATTTAAAACACTGATTAGCCACCTTTCTTCCATACGGAGCTCAAGGCAGCTTACAGTATGGATAAAATATAGCTAATAAAATCCACACCCTGACCTGGATAGGACAGGCAAGCCCAGCCTCATTAGATCTCAGAAGCTAAGCAGGGCCGACCCTGGCAAGTATTTGGATGGGAGACCTCCAAGGAATACCAGGGCTGTGACGCGGAGGCAGGAAATTAAGCCACTTCTCTGAATGGCCTCCATGACTTCCAGGCATTGGCACACATACACACATAGAAGAAGAAGGAGAGGAAGAGATTGGATTTATACCCCGACCTTCACTACCCAAGGGAGGCTCAGAGCGGCTTACAAACTCCTTTCCCTTCCCCTCCCCACAACAGACACCCTGTGAGGTGGGTGGGGCTGAGAGAGCTCTGACAGCAACTGCTCTTTTTCAAGGACAGCTGTGCCAGAGCTTGTGACTGACCCAAGGTCACAACAGCAGGTGCAAGTGGAGGAGTGGGGAATCAAACCCGGTTCTCCCAGGTTAGAGTCCGCACACTTAACCACTACACCAAACCACTACACACACAAACACACACACAAAGAAAGGGGGGGGGGACAACCATAATCTAAAAGCACAGTTTGGGACTGCTAGTAAATCAATCAAATGCAGCCCTAAATAAAACTATTTTCAACTGCCTCCTAAAGATTGAAAGTGAGGAAGCCAGGTTGTCATAGTTACTGGGGGGAGGGAATTCCTACAGGGAGGGGTGGGGAGGGGGGGTGCATGTGTGGAGTGAGTGAGCATCTTTGCTTTTCGGAGCCATAATTTTTCCTGCCAGATGTGCCTCTTTTCTCTTTCCCAGGGAAAGGTGTCCTTGAAGCTCTTGGTACCGGCTTTAGCAGTAGATAGCCAAACCATATATTTTCTTATCCGGTTGAGATGGTAACACTGGGCGTGGTGTTTGTGATGTGTACATGGGGGAAGGGAAGAGGATTCTTTAGCTGTTGCCGATTTTCCGGGTTGTATGGCTGTGGTCTTGGCATTGTAGTCCCTGATGTTTCGCCGGCAGCTGTGACTGGCATCCTCAGAGGTATCACACAGAAAGATGGAGGACTCTCTGTGTTACTGTGAGGAGAAGAAAAAATAGTAGGCGGGTAATTTATATCTACTGAGGAAGGTGGGGTAGGGCTGAGATTATCTTGTAGACGTTCCCCATATCATAGCCTGTCACAGCCTGGGGAACTCCTACAAGATAATGACAGCCCTACCCTACCTTCCTCAGTAGATATAAATTAGGTAAAGGTAAAGGTTCCCTTGCTCGAAAGCCAGTCGAATCCGACTCTAGGGTTGCGGTGCTCATCATTTCCAAGCCGAAGAGCCAGCGCTGTCCGAAGACGTTTCCGTGGTCATGTGGCCGGCATGACTAAACACCAAGGCGCACGGAACGCTGTTACCTTCCCATTGAAGTGGTACCTATTTATCTACTTGCAATTTCTTGCTTTCGAACTGCTAGGTTGGCAGAAGCTGGAACTAGAGACAGGAGCTCACTCCGTCTTGCAGCACCCGGGTCTCAAACTGCTGAACTACTGACCTTCCACATCCTGCAGTTCAGCGTCTTAACCATTTGAGCCACCGCAGCTACAGATATAAATTACCTGCTTACTATTTTTCTTCTCACCTTGACACAGAGGGTCCTCCACCTTTCTGGGTTATTCCTCTGAGGATGCAAGACACAGCTGCTGGCAAAACGTCAGGTCCTACAATGCCAAGACCACGGCCACACAACCCGAAAAATCTACAACAGCTAATGAACTCCGGCTGTGAAAGTCTTCGACGACATATGGAAGAGGGTTCTGTTTCAATTACCTGTATTAAGCATATGCCCCCCAAATCCCTCGGTTCTAACACAAGTGATGTTCGGGATTATGCATACATCTCAATAAACATATCACTGCCAAAGAGAGGACTGTTGAGAGTAACTTGACCCGGAGTCTGAGAGACTCCCTGGGGAGGTGGTTCCATAATCATGGGGCTGCCACTGGCAAGGCCCTGTCTTGGGCACACACCAATGGAGCTTCACTGATTGGTGGGACAGTCAAAAGTACCTCTCCTTGTGATCTTACTTCCAAGGTAGGAATAAATGGGAGAAGGAAAGGGCAACTAGAATGATAGAAGGGTTGGAACACTTTCCCTATGAAGAAAGGTTAAAACGCTTGGGGCTTGGAAAAACGATGGCTGAGGGGTGACATGATCGAGGTTGATAAGATTATGCATGGGATAGAGCAGGTCGAGAAAGAAGGACTTTTCTCCCTTTCTCACAATACAAGAACTCGTGGGCACTCGATGAAATTGCTGAGCAGCCGGGTTAGAGCAGATAAAAGGAAGTCCTTTTTCACCCAAAAAGTGATCAACACACGGAATTCACTGCTACAGGAGGTGGTGGCTACAAGCATGGGCGGCTTCAAGAGGGAATTAGATAAGCACAAGGAAGGGGACCTGTGAAACTCATGGGGAGGGGGAGCTCCACGCAGAGCAGGCGGAGGAGGAAGCAGCAGCAACAGGTAAGCT
>NW_015169967.1:16604-19202 GCF_001447785.1 Gekko japonicus | reverse complement strand
GAGCTTACAGTAGCCCCTGTGAGAAGAGCTCTGTAAGCTCTTGGAGGATTGGCTACATTAGGGGGTGTGTCACCTAATATGCAAAGGAGCTCCTGCTACAAAAAGAGCCCTGAGTCACACCCCTAATGTAGCCAATCCTCCAAGAGCATACAGTAGCCCCTGTGAGAAGAGCTCTGTAAGCTCTTGGAGGATTGGCTACATTAGGGGGTGTGTCGCCTAATATGCAAGAGCTCCTGCTACAAAAAGAGCCCTGATTACACCCCTAATGTAGCCAATCCTCCAAGAGCTTACAGTAGCCCCTGTAAGAAGAGCTCTGTAAGCACTTGGAGGATTGGCTACATTGGAGGGGGGGGGCGTTGCCTAATATGCAAAGGAGCTCCTGCTACAAAAAGAGCCCTGGGCCGCCATCTGCAAGCTTAACCACTTCACTGCTTACTCCAAACTCCGAATCGTGAATGAACAAATTAAAAGGTACCAGGGCCTAGTCCTGAGCCCTGCGGTACCCCACTGCTTACCACCTTCCACTGCGGAACCTGCCCATTTATACTCACTCTCTGTTTCCTGTTAATTAACCAGCTCTTAAATGCCTTGGAGAGGCCTACAAGCAAGACATGAAGACCTGTATTCTTCCCTCCCTTGCCTTATCCCCAGGTCCGTAGCTACAGTGGGGCATTTTGGGGCCTGCCCCCCCCGACTTCCTGCCAAGGCCCCCTGACTTCCATCCAGCCCCCAGGCCCCCCAGTTCTGTGGGCCACCCAGAGGAATCCCGACTCTCCGGGCCACCTGGAGGACTCTCCACCGCTGCTCCTTCCCCAAGCATGGCTTGCTTGCCTACGCAGGCAAGCAGAGTGTGAATGCTGCAAAAGTGAGTTTTTAAAATGGTTATTTTTTATGTTGTGATGTCAGTGCCCCCCGAATTATTTCAAATCCCCCCAAATCACAAAGTCCTGGCTACAGGCCTGCTTATCCCACATCTGGTACTCAAGAGGTAGGCTGCCTCTGAGCTTGGAGTCCGACATTCCATTTAGCAGCGGTGCCCAATAGATGCTGGTGGTCCCAAGGCTCCTCAAGGGAAGATGCATCGCCTCGTCAGGAGGTGGTTTCAGAAATTAGCTCTGCATTTGCATTTTGCTTGATCTTCCTTTCTTGTCTCATTGCCCCTTCATGAAAAGTCCCCCAATTAAGGATTTCTTGCAAATGCTGCATCCTCTCTTTTTCTGTCTGAGACTTCCTCTGAATCATTAGCTTAATTGGTTACTGGCGATGCCTGAAAAGACCCCTTCTGAACTCTCCCTGGATACGTTGGGGACGCTCGTTCTCCTCGGATCAAAGAAGAAGAAGAAAAAGAAGACGAAGATTGCTTGAGAAGGTCACTCGGAAAGTACGGGCCTCGTAGAACTCCATAACAGCAAACACAATTGCAGACATCTGGGGATGATTTTGCATCCCTCCTCATCTAAATCTTTCTGCGTGACTCATCTTTTAGACGTTGAAAGGGCTACAGTACAGGGTGACTTTTTACAGTGCAACCTGTAGGATTTATTTATGGCTGTAACTCGGGAGCATAGCTGTGTAAGTGTTGGCAGAGTGAAGGCTGTTTTAAGTGGGAAGAAGAAGAAGAAGAAGAGGAAGAAGAGGAAGAAGAGGAAGAAGAGGAAGAAGGAAGAAGAGGAAGGAAGAAGGAAGAAGAAGGAAGAAGAAGGAAGAAGAAGGAAGAAGAAGGAAGAAGAAGAAACTGGATTTAGACCCTGCCCTTCACACGGAGTCTCAGAGCGGCTGACAATCTCCTTCCCTTCCCACAATACAAGAACTCGTGGGCACTCCATGAAACTGCAGAGCGGTCGGGTTAGAACAGATAAAAGGAAGTCCTTCTTCACCCAAAGAGTGATTCACACATGGAATTCACTGCCACAGGAAGTGGTGGTGGCTACAAGCATGGACGGCTTCAAAAGGGAATTAGATAAGCATATGGAGCAGAGGTCCATCAGTGGCTATTAGCCACAAGGTATAGATAGGGGCTCTGGGGCAAGTGATGCTCTGTCTTCTTGGTGCTTGGGGGTGGGTCAACAGTGGGAGGGCTTCTAGTGTCCTGGCCCCACCGCTGGACCTCCTGATGGCATCTGGTATTTCTGGCCACTGTGTGACACAGAGTGTTGGGCTGGATGGGCTTTTGGCCTGATCCAACATTGGCATCTCTTATGTTCTTCTGTTCTCCCCAAAATGTATTTATTTATTATTTATTTATTTAATTCAATTTGTATTTCTCCCTCCCCGCTGAGGCAATGCTCAGGTCAGCTTCCATTAAAAGTTAAAATACATTTAAAAAACAAATTCGTTTGACACAATAAACATCCTAAAACTCATAAACATACAAATAACGGATAACAATAAATGCCATTAATGTGCTGGTGGCGGTAGCAGTATATCCTAATCTCTGTAGTAACCAGGGCTCTTTTTGTAGAAAAAGCCCAGCAGGAACTCATTAGCATAATAGGCCACATCCAGCAGCAGGAACTCATTAGCATATTGGGCCACACTCCTGACAGCACAGCTCATTAGCACATTAGACTGCACCCCCATGTTACCAGAAGTGTGGTT
>NW_015169967.1:8358-15907 GCF_001447785.1 Gekko japonicus | reverse complement strand
TAGCCTGCCACACTGAATGACAGGGGTTTGAGCAGCTCCTAGAAGCTCACTCAACTCCCAGGAGCCCTGAGAGTTCTTTCTTCACCCAAAGGGTGATTAACACATGGGATTCACTGCCACAGGAGGTGGCGGCGGCCACAAGCATGGATGGCTTCAAGAGGGAACTGGACAGGAGCAGAAGCCCATCAGTGGCTCTTAGCCACAAGGTATAGATAGGAACTCTCGGTCTGGGGCAAGTGATGCTCTGTATTCTTGGTGCTTGGGGGGGCAACAGTGAGAGGGCTTCTGGTGTCCTGGCCCCACTGGTGGACCTCCTGATGGCACCTTGTATTTTTGGCCATTGTGTGTTGGACTGGATGGGCCACTGGCCTGATCCAACATTGGCTTCTCTTATGTTCCTAAGGGTGTACCATAATATCATTGTGGCCTGTGGCCAGCATTCTGCCAAGGAAACGGGAAATGGCTTACTCTCTAGGAACTGGCTTATTTATGCTCATTGACGTTTTACGATTCTTTCATTGTCATTGTATTTGTTTAGCTGGTGCTATTCAAATGTTAGATTTTTAAATTAAATGTTGATTGCAGAATGTTTTATTGTAAACCGCTCCAAGACTGTACAGGAGAGGATGTGGTACAAAAAATGTAATCGATAAAAATAAATAAAAGGACAAGAATTTGGGAGGGAAGAATCCGTTTGTGATTAACCCATTCCCTACCAATGCTCCCCTCTAAGCTGTGGAGTCTTGGGAGCAAAACATTCTACTTTGTGAGCTGCGGGCATCAAAGTTGTGAGCGATCAATTTGGCTGCTGCATAAATCAGTTTGCTCTGGAGCTGTCCTTCCTGAGCTGAGACAAGAATGTGTGAGCCGGAGGCTAAAAAACTGTGAGCTAGCTCACACTAACTCAGCTTAGAGGGAACACTCATCCACTCCTCTTTGTAACAACCCCCCCCCCCGTATCCCTCCAAAAAAGGCTTGTTTCTGAATTAGCGGTCCAGGGGTTGGGAAACGGGAGAAGGAAGTGTTGAGAACTGGCTGTGGAGGGAAGTGTTCAGCCACCCCCTCTTGCTGATGGATTGCCTTGAATTAGATCAAATCCAGTTCTGCCCTGATTCATGCCAAGTTTCATTCTGCCCCTCCAAGGGATTGGATGCACAGCAGCAACGCACACATTCAGAGCGGGGGGTGATGGGAAAAACTGGGGCTTGGAGTATGCCTTCTCAGAAAGCTATTTTTGTTGTTCAGTCCCACAGTCGAGTCCGACTCTTCGCGACCCCATGGACCAGATCCCGCCAGGCCTTCCTGTCTTCCGCCGTCCTCTGAAGTTTGCTCAACTTCATGTTCGTTGCATCTATGACACTGTCCAACCATCTCCTCCTTTGCCGTCCCCGTCTTCTTTGACCTTCAATCCTTCCCAGCATCAGGGTCTTCTCCAGTGAGGGCTCCCTTCTCATTGGGTGGCCAAAGTATCTGAGCTTCAGTTTCATTATCTGGCCTTCCAGGGAACAGTCAGGGTTGATTTCTTTTAGGATTGACTGATTTGATCTTCTTGCAGTCCAAGGGACTCTTAAGAGTCTTCTCCAGCACCATAGTTCAAAAGAATCTATTCTTCGGCGCTCGGCCTTCCTTATAGTCCAACTCTATACCATCAGCTTTATTATGAGGATAGTCCAGTCTGTTAAAAAAAATAATCTTGAAACTCGTTTCTGGAGGAACTGGGGTTTCGTTTCAGATTCCTTCCAAGTCATGAATCCGCAAGACCAGTTCCCCCCCCCCACGGAAAATTAGTGAATTGGAACACTGACTGCCACCTTCGGAGGCCTGCTGTACGGCGAAGTTGAGTTCCTCATCCTTAGCCAGTGAGTTTCTGCTTCATTTGTTGCTCTGAACTATGAGACTAATTAACTGTGCGAGGAAGGAGGCCGATGGGTCGTTGCTCCGAGGAAGAGAAATTGCTTAAGAAATGAGAGACTGTTGAAGATTCCTTCTCTTGTCCAATTAGCTATGTGTGTGCGTGCGTGCGTGCATGTGCATGCATGCAGTGGCAGACCTACAGTTTTGGGATCCTGAAGCTTGAACTGTTATGGGGGCCCCTTCTCAACCGGCAACAGTACGTAGGTCAGGGGGCGGGGCTCCTTAGGATAAATAGGTGAAACTCTGAGAGCTAGTTCAGTGGAGTGGCTAAGTGTGCGGACTCTGATCTTGGAGGATTGGCTTTGATTCCCACTCCTCCACTTGCAGCTGCTGGTGTGACCTTGGGTCAGTCACAAGTTCTCTCAGAGCTGTTCTCCAAAGGGCAGTTCTCCAAAGAGCTCTCTTAGCCCCGGCTACCTCACAGGGTGTCCATTATGGGGAGGGGAAGGAAAAGGAGTTTGTAAACCGCTCTGAGACTCTGAGTGAAGGGTGAGGTATAAATCCAATCTCCTCCTCCTCCTCCTCCTCTTCTTCTCTCTCAGAGCTCTCTCAGCCCCTCCTATCTCACAGGGTGTCTGTTGTGGGGAAAGGAAGGGAAAGGAGTTTATAAGCCGCTCTGAGACTCCTTTGGGTAGTGAAAGGTGGGGTATAAATCAGATCTCTTCTTTTTCTTCTTTAAGGGCAGTTCTCAAGAGAACTCTCTCAGCCCCACCTACCTCACAGGGTGTCTGTTGTGGGGAGGGGAAGGGAAGGGAAAGGAGATTGTAAGCCGCTCTGAAACTCTCTCAGGTAGTGAAGGGCAGGGTCTAAATCCAACCTCCTCCTCCTCCTCTTATTCCTCCTCTTCCTCCTTCTCCTCCTCCTCTTCTTTTCTTTGGTGTTCAAATGCACAAGTGAGACTAGTGCAGCCTGATTTGAGAATCCAGATGTCTTTTTATGGTTCTGATTGACAAAGGGCTGAGCTGTAGAACTATTAAGCCATGCACCAACGAAGGATTCGAGGATCCTGCTGCCAAAATGTGGGCTATGAATAGATTCTGGCGAGCTCAGCCAGCCCATACAGCTGTCGGTTCGGGTGCTGCAAGCCCCTGAGAAAATTTTGACATTTGACCAATGACAATGACATTTTGAGACCATATGAAACAGGCATTAGAGCATATTCTTAGGTCAATATAAAGTACTTCAACCCACTGTCAGCTATGCTGCCATGGGGGTTGGGGAGTTCATTCTGTGTCTTGTTAATTGCTATTGCATTCCCATCCCTCTCGTTATGCCTTTGCTGAAATGCTTATCTCTACAGATGTGCAGGAGGAGGTTGTGTTATCTGGAGAGCTCCTATGTACCATGAGAGACTCCGAGTTCTCAGCTTTAGCCGCCTAACGGTTGCCTGACTTATCCCGCGTGCGGGAGGGTGCCTAATTGGCCAATGCCATGGGGGGGGTGCATACGAATACCCTAGATCCCATTATGCTCTTCTGGCTGTGGCCATTCCTAACAGTGCCTGTGTTACTGCATCTATAGCTTTGCAATAAAAGTATAACTGTTCCTGAATGTGTGTACTTCGTTGTTAGCTGTGGGTTCTGACACCCACTAGCTTATGATTCTGTCACTAAAATAGCCTTATTTTTAATAACAAGCACTTTTTAAAAACACCATCAATTTTGTAGGGGGGGAAATCACTCATTAAAAAAAAAGGTGTTTCAGGGGTCCTCCTGGATTAGGGGCCGTGAAGCTTGAGCTTCATTAGTTTCATAGTAGATCCGCCCCTCTGTGTGTGTGTGTGTGTGTGTGTGTATAAAGGGCAGTCAAGGTGCAGCTAACTTCTGGCAAACCTGTACGGTTTTCAAGGCAAGAGACGTTCAGAGGTGTCCGTGCCATGGCCTGCCTCCACATCCCAACCCTGGTCTTCCGTGTTGGTCTCCCATCCAAATACTAACCAGGGCCGACCACCTTCCCTATGAGGAAAGGTTAAGGCGCTTGGGGCTCTTTAGCTTGGAGAAACGACGACTGAGGGGTGACATGATTGAGGTTTATAAGATTATGCATGGGAAAGAGCAGGTAGAGAAAGAGGTACTTTTCTCCCTTTCTCACAATACAAGAACTCTTGGGCACTCCATGAAACTGCTGAGCGGTCGGGTTAGAACGGATAAAAGGAAGTACTTCTTCACCTAAAGAGTGATTAACACATGGAATTCACTGCCACAGGAAGTGGTGGCAGCTACAAGCATGGACGGCTTCAAAAGGGAATTAGATAAGCATATGGAGCAGAGGTCCATCAGTGGCTGTTAGCCACAAGGTATAGATAGGGGCTCTGGGGCAAGTGATGCCCTGTATTCTTGGTGCTTGGGGGGGTCAACAGTGGGAGGGCTTCTAATATCCTGGCCCCACTGGTGGACCTCCTGATGGCCCCTGGTATTTCTGGCCACTGTGTGATACAGAGTGTTGGACTGGATGGGCCACTGGCCTGATCCAACATTGGCATCTCTTATGTTCTTATGTTCTTATGTTCTTATGACCCTGCTCAGCTTCTGAGATCTAATGAGATCAGGCGAGTTTGGGCTAGCATTCGGATCGGAGACCTCCTCCAAGGACGTCTAGGGTCGCTACGCAGAGGCAGGCAACGAAGCGCCTCTCCAGACGACAGAGGTCAGTTCCCCTGGAGGGAATGGCTGCTTTGGAGGGTGGACTCCAAGCCATTGTGCTCCGCTGAGGGCCCTGTCCTGCCCAGGCTCCACTCCCAAATCTCCAGTTTTCCAACCTGCAGCTGGCAACCCCAGGGGTCATTTCGTAGAAAAAGAAGTGCAGGAGCTCATTAGCACAACTCATTTGCATATGCCACACCCCCTGACATCACCGGAAGTGTGTCAGAAGGCAACACCCACCGCTCAAGCTCCACTGGACTGTTTTGGATTGCTAGCTATTGGGGGGGGGGAGCGTGCAGATCTGTCCTCACAGAGGAGGGAGAGCTTGTACCTGAACAAAACTTGGTCTTAAAGGTGCCACTGGACTGTTTTGGACCGAGGTGCCAGGCGGGCTCCGCAGCTTACCTGGCTGCTTCTTGCCCTGACTGAGGGCTGCTGGGAGCAGGGGGTGGGGCTTGTCGCATGTGCCCGCCCCCTGGGCTCTTTACTGCCGGAGCTCCACTCCTGTGCGCTCCTGCAGGAAATGACCCCTGGGCAACCCTATCCTCTCCCCAATGGTAACTAGGGACGACCTGGCAACCCTTGCTGGGGGGGGGTAAGGTTGCTAGATCCAAGCTGGGAACCCCCTGGAGATTTGGGAGTGGAGTCTGGGGAGGACAGGGACCTCAAGGGGGGAGGGTACAATGTCATAGAGTCCACCCTCCAATGCAGGGCAACTGATCCCTGCAGTCTGGAGATCAATTGTAATAACCAGAGACCTCCAAGCACTGCCTGGTGGGTGAAAACCCTGCCCGGGCATGAGCCACTCACTGTGGAAGAGATTTCCAGGAGAAATGGAAGAGAAGAGGGGATTGGATTTATACCTTGCCCTTCACTACCCGAAGGAGTCTCGGAGTGGCTTACAAACTCCTTTCCCTTCCCTTCCCTTCCCCTCCCCACCACAGACACCCTGTGAGGGAGGTGGGGCTGAGAGAGCTCTGGCAGAAACTGTGCCAGGACTATGGCTTGCCCAAGGTCATCCAGCCAGGTGCAAGTGGAGGCGTGGGGAATCCAACCAATGTTCCCTCTAAACTGTGGAGTCTGGTGAGCAAAAATTCTACTTTGTGAGCTCCTGGCATTAAAACTGTGAGCGGGCGATTCGGCTGTTGCATAGGTTAGTTTGCTCTGGAGCCCTCCTTCCGGAGCGAAGACAAAAATGTGTGAGCTGGAGGCTAAAAAAATGTGAGCTAGCTCACACTAACTCAGCTTAGAGGGAACATTGAACCCAACCCAGTTCTCCCAGATTAGAGTCTGGCACTTAACCACGACACCAAATGGTTTCTCAGTATGTTTTGCTTCCCCTCTTCGGCTCCCTGTGGCCTTTGACTCACACATTCCCCTTGAAGCTGCCAAGGGGGCCGAAATCCGAGGGCGGCAGCCAGTAATCGCTAGCCAATTGCCCGTGGACAGTCTTAACGGCCTGGCTTCTCTCGCCTCAGAGATGACTAAAAGGCCAAACAGGACATTAACTCCTTTAATAACCCAGCTTCGCAATTTCCCGGTATGTCGGTTGATTCCACTCGGCTGCTCCGACCAGAAGCAGGCTCTTCGGAGGAAACGCACTGTTCAAAATGGAGGCTGACCTCAGGGACGCTGTCGTGTCTAGTTTGACCCTTAGGAGCAAGATTGGCAGCTCTGGGTCAGGGAATTCCTGGGGATTTGGGAGGTGAAGCCTGGAGAAGGGGGGGGGGTTTGGGAGGGGAAGGACTTCAGGGGGGTACAGTGCCATAGAATCAACCCTCCAAAAAAATGGGAACACAGCCAAATCAGTGGAAGAGAGCCAGTTTGGTGTAGTGGTTAAGTGTGCGGACTCTAATCTGGGAGAACCGGGTTTGATTCCCCACTCCTCCACTTGCACCTGCTGGATGACCTTGGGCAAGCCATAGTTCTGTCAGAGCTGTTCTTGAAAAGGAGCGTTTTCTTTCAGAGCTCTCTCAGCCCCGCCTACCTCACAGGGTGTCTGTTGTGGGGAGGGGAAGGGAAAGGAGTTTGTAAGCCACTCAGAGACTCCGAGTGAACGGCAGGGTACAGGGCTCTTTTTGTAGAAAAAGCCCAGCAGGAACTCATTAGCATAATAGGCCACACCCAACAGCAGGAACGTATTAGCATATTAGTCCACACCCCTGATAGCACAGCTCATTAGCACATTAGGCCGCACCCCCATGTTACCGGAAGTGTGGTCATCCAGCCACACCCACGTTTTGCTTCTTATTCTGTTTACTTTGTTGTCAAAACCCAGGGCCTTTTTTGTAGCAGGAACTCCTTGGCATGTTAGACCACGCACCCCTAATTGTAGCCAATCCTAATTAGTTTCTGTTGTTGGGTGTGGCCTGTTATGCTAATGAGTTCCTGCTGGGCGTTGGGGAGGGGAAGGGAAAGGAGTTTGTAAGCCGCTCGGAGACTCCTTTGGGTAGTGAACGGCGGGGTATAAATCCAATCTCTTCTTTTCTTCTTCTTCTAGTTCCCTTGGTGAAACTGGGCATTTTGGAGGGTGGGCTTTATGGCATTGTACCCCGCCAAGGTCCTTGTCCTCCCCCAAATCTCCAGGAATTCCCCTAGTTGGAGCTGGCAACCCTGTCTTCCGTTCCATTCCCTGCCGGTGGAAACCCTAAAGATTGGCCACTGCACTATACTAGGAAACATAATGGACTGCATCTTAAGAAGACCAGAACTGTATCATTTATTGGTCTACAAAACCGTGAGCTTTTATTTTAAAATAATAATTAATAATTGCCATATGTGTGGAGCATAGCCAGGAGATCCTAAAATTGTCAGGCAGCCGGAAGTTCTAGCTCTTTCAGGATTATGTACCACTTGGTGGCAAGCTAGACTGGTTTTTGGGACGAGTGGCAACCAGTGTTCCCTCTAAGCTGAGTTAGTGTGAGCTAGCTCACAGTTTTTTTAGCTTCCAGCTCACACATTTTTGTTTTCGCTCAGGAAGGACAGCTCCCGAG
>NW_015169967.1:3932-8252 GCF_001447785.1 Gekko japonicus | reverse complement strand
AGCTCTATCAGCCCCACCTACCTCACAGGGTGTCTGTTGTGGGGAGGGGAAAGGAAAAAGAGTTTGTAAGCCCCTCGGAGTCACCTTCGGGTAGTGAAGGGCAGAGTATAAATCCAATCTCTTCTTCTTCTTCTAGATGGGAAACCACCTTTCTTTGGCTAGTACTTGGATGGGAGACCACCAGGGAAGTCAAGAGTTTTCCTTCCTTCCTTCCTTCCTTCCTTCCTTCCTTCCTTCCTTCCTCCCTTCCTTCCTCCCTTCCTTCCTCCCTCCCTCCCTCCCTTCCTTCCTCCCTTCCTCCACACACCAGTTTGGTGCAGTGGTTAAGTGCGCATACTCTAATCTGGGAGAACCGGGTGTGATTCCCCACTCCTCCACTTGCACCTGCTGGATGACCTTGGGCAAGCCGTAGTTCTGGCACAGCTGTCCTTGAAAAAGAGCAGTTTCTGTCCAGAGTTCTTTCAGCCCCACCCACCTCACAGGGTGTCTGTTGTGGGGAGGGGAAGGGAAAGGAGTTTGTAAGCCCCTCTAAGACACCTTCGGGTAGTGAAGGGTGGGGTATAAATCCAATCTCTCCTCCTTCTTCTTCTTCTTAGCTTCTGAGTTTTGACAGGATCAGGCTAGCTTCGCTATTCGGGTCAGGGCTTCATTTAAAAGAGAGATAGAGAGAGGCTGTACCTTGTACCCATTTCATTTTCTAAATGGGAAAAAAATCATTTTAAAAATAGAATGAGTACAAGATATGGGCTATCTTTCAACAGAGAAGAACTCTCAGACAGCTTTTCTCATATTGGTTTGAAGGGGAATGTTATGAGCCACCAAACGGAACAAAGTTTGAGTCCAGTGGCACCTTTAAGACTATCAAAGTTTAATTCTGGGTATAACTTTTACATCCTCACTGCTTGCAGGTTATGTGGCCTGGCTCATGTAGTATAAAGCCGACTTCTCTGCTTGAGCTTTCCTACAATAAGCTGCTACTGTCAAGAGAACAATTCGTTCAGAAGAGCCGCCTCAGTCTTTACTGTTCACTTTAGCTGAGTATCGCTTTAGACACAAAATAAATTGCCAAATACATTTTAGATGAGCAGGCAAGACAGCAGCAAACCCCAAATGTTGGTAAATGTGAATTTCCTGAATCAGATTTTTTTTAACTTTGAAAGTCTGATGTTTATTATAAATTAATTATCTTAAAGCTAAGAAGCACACACTATAGCCAAGCAAGAATCAGAATTAATGCTTGTTGAAAAGATTTTTTTTAATTAAAAACCAAATGTTTCCCGTTGGTTTTATCATCTTCTTCTTCTTGCCCCCACCTTCTTGCCCACTATAAATCCAACTTCTTCTTCTTCTTCTTCTTCTTCTTCTTCTTCTTCTTCTTCTTCTTCTTCTTCTTCTTCTTCTTCTTCTTCTTCTTCTTCTTCTTCTTCTTCTTCTTCTTCTCCCCCCACCATGGCATGCAATCCCTAGACCTGAGCAGGGATTGGATGCCACAGAACCCACC
Source organism: Gekko japonicus (assembly GCF_001447785.1). Classification (NCBI taxonomy): domain Eukaryota; kingdom Metazoa; phylum Chordata; class Lepidosauria; order Squamata; family Gekkonidae; genus Gekko; species Gekko japonicus. The sequence goes on along the minus strand of NW_015169967.1, from coordinate 6,751 downwards.
CTCCGAGGCAGCCATCTTCTCCCACAAAACTGATCTCCGTCATTGGAAGAACAGTTGTCATTCTAGGAGATCTTTAGGCCCAAACTGAAGGAGTGGGGAATCAAACCCGGTTCTCACAGATTAGAGTCTGCGCACTTAACCACTACACCAAACTGGCTCTCTTCCACTGATTTGGCTGTGTTCCTGGTTTTTCCTATGCCTAACATGCCTGGCATGATGACACTGGGGATACTCTTTGGCTAAAAATGCTATGGTGACCATAGAGTTTTTAGCCAAATCCTAGAGCGTCCCCTGCACAACATGCCCGGCATGATGATGTCACTTCCGGGTGACGTCATTGCAGCATGTGTGCCATATCCTGCTGGCAGAAGGGAAGGACCTGGCAACTCTCATTCCAGGATATCTCCAGGCCTCACTTGGAGGCTAGCAACCAATGTTCCCTCTAAGCTGTAGAGTCTTGTGAGCACAAATTCCGCTTTGTGAGCGACTGGCGTTAAAGTTGTGAGCGAGCGATTGGGCTACTGCATAAATTAGTTTGCTCTGGAGCCCTGCTCCCTGAGCTGAGATGAAAATGGGTGAGCTGGAGGCTAAAAACCTGTGAGTTAGCTCACACTAACTCAGCTTAGAGGGAACACTGCAGTGGCAACCCTAATTAGTAGGGAGGAAGTGATGCGAGAAAATAGGCAATAGCACAGAAATTGTGTCGCTTTGCCCCATGTGAGAAGCAAAAACAAGATGGGCCTTTTTAAGTCAAAACTGCTAGACTGCAAAATTCAGCCGGGTTCTTCCTTTACTGTTTCATGAGATACCGTTCTCCCCTTTCATCGCAGACATCTCAAAATGACAAAATTTCAAGGACAAGAAATCCCCTGGGTTAAAGAAAACATTCTTTAGTGAGACTGTTTTAATTTTAAGAGCAATCGTTAGCAATAAATCATCGCTCGAAAATGTCAGCAAGCACTGGCTCGGTATGAGATCCCGGAGCAATCGGCCTGATTTTTCGGTGCGATGAGCAAAATGCTCTTTGAAATCCAATTGTAAACGTACTGGAGAATAGGCCATGCAAATTGGATTACACGGAGAATGTTAATTAAACTGTGTGGCACACAGAGCGAGTTTACCTTGATGGATCAAGGAGGGAAGTGAGAAAGAAAGACGACCAAAAAAGATCAAAGTCAAACCGGCTTCAAGGGCAACTGAAGCATGAGTCTTTAGAGATATATGGGAAACATCTCTTTCCGGTGCGCACAAGCAAGCAAAATGTAGAGATGAAAGAAGTTCTTTGCGGCTTCCGGACCCCTCCACACTTGAAGTTCGTTCTGGTTTAATTGGAAGAATTTGCGCAATCGGTTTTGGAACTGGAGCACGATCGATGGGTCTCAGCTCTGATTGTCTCTGGTTCATTGGCATATCTCCTCACTCTGCATTATCGACAAGCGTGCAGATGCTATGGTAAAATGATAGCATTGGTAGAGTCTGGCTTGGTTGGGAAACACCTGTAGATTTTGGGGATGGAGCCCGAGGAGGGTGGGTTTGGGGGACGAGAGGGACCTCAATGGGGTATAATCAGGGTTGCCATTCCCCTGGGGGGGGGGTGCCCGCTTTTAGGGCCTCCAAACCCCAGCACATGCCAACATGAAGACGAAGAATAAGACCTGAGGCAGACTGAGGTGACGAGAGAGGAGGTCCTACGACTGATAGACAACTCAAAAACTGATAAATCACCAGGCCCGGATGGCATACATCCAAGAGTTCTGAAAGAACTCAAATGTGAGCTTGTGGATCTCCTGACAAAAATATGCAATCTTTCATTAAAATCTGCCTCCATTCCTGAGGACTGGAAGGTAGCAAATGTCACTCCCATCTTTAAAAAGTGTTCCAGAGGAAATCCGGGAAATTACTGGCCAGTCAGTCTGACGTCGATACCGGGTAAATTGGTGGAAACCATTATTAAGGAAAGAATTAGTAGGCACATTGATGAACAAAACCTATTGAGGCAGACTCAGCGTGGGTTCTGTAAGGGAAGATCTTGTCTCACTAACCTGTTAGTGTTCTTTGAGGGGGAGAACAAACATGTGGACAAGGGGGACCCAATAGATATTGTTTACCTTGACTTCCAGAAAGCTTTTGATAAAGTTCCTCATCAAAGGCTCCTAAGTAAGCTCAACAGTCACAGGATAAAAGGACAAATCCTTTTGCGGATCAAAAACTTGCTAATTAATAAGAAACAGAGAGTGAGTATAAATGGGAAATTTTCTCAGTGGAGGGTGGTAAGCAGTGGGTTACTGCCGGGATCAGTACTCGGTCTGATGTTTTTTAACTTGTTCATTAATGATTTGGAGTTGGGAGTAAGCAGTGAAGTGTCTAAATTTGAGGATGATACAAAGTTGTTCAGGGTGGTGAAAACCAGGGAGGATTGTGAGGCACTCCAAAGGGATCTGTTGAGGATGGGCGAGTGGGCGTCAACATGGCAAATAGGATTCAATGTAGCCAAGTGCAAGGTGCTTCACATTGGAGCCAAAAATCCAAACTATAAATGCACGTTGAAGGGGTCTGAACTGGCAGAGACTGAACAAGAGAGAGATCTTGGAGTCGTAGTTGATAACTCACTGAAATTGTCGAGACAGTGTGCGACTGCAGTAAAAAAGGCCAACGCTATGCTGGGGATTATTAGGAAGGGATTGAAAACAGATCAGCCAGTATCATAATGCCCCTGTATAAATCAATGGTGCGACCTCATTTGGAATACTGTGTACAATTCTGGCTTCACCCCCAAATCTCTAGGAGTTCAGCAACCCAGAGCTAGCACTTTATGATGT
>NW_015169967.1:0-1803 GCF_001447785.1 Gekko japonicus | reverse complement strand
GATTGGCTACGTGAGGGGTGTGTGGCCTAACATGCAAAGGAGTTCCTGCTACAAAAAAAGGCCCTGGGTTTTGACAAAAAAAAGGTAAACAGAATAAGAAGCAAAAGGTGGGTGTGGCTGGATAACCACACTTCTGGTTAACATGGGGTGTGGCCTAATGTGCTAATGAGGTGTGCTGTCAGGGGTGTGGCCCAATATGCTAATACATTCCTGTTGTTGGGTGTGGCCTATTATGCTAATGAGTTTCTGCTGGGCTTTTTCTACAAAAGGAGCCCTGAGTGCGCGGACTCTAATCTGGGAGAACCGGGTTTGATTCCCCACTCCACCACTTGCACCTGGCTGCATGACCTTGGGCAAGCCGTAGTTCTGATAAGAGCTGTTCTTGAAAAAGAGCAGTTTCTGCCAAGAGCTCTCTCAGCCCCGCCTACCTCCCAGGGTGTCTGTTGTGGGGAGGGAAGGGGAAGGAGTTTGTCACCCGCTCTGAGACACCTTTGGGTAGTGAAGGGCGGGATGTAAATCCAATCGCTGCTTCTTCTTCTTCTTCTGCATTTCCACAGGATCTGCAATATGGAGCTCTTCCACCTGGCTTTTAGTTGAGGTGGTAGGCATCCTCCTTTTTATCTACCTATTGGGCCTCCCCTTCAGTGGATGAGATGTGAGTAATATCTGGAACCCAATTGTAACAGGTTACATCTGTGGAAGCTCTGATGGGATATACAAAAATTGCACTGTGTTTTATCTGATGCAGTTTAAACTGTTTTTAATTATTGTATATTGCATTCGATGGAACCTGTCCTGAGTCCGCTATGCGAGGAGGGCAGGATACAACATCAATCAATCACTCAATCAATCAATCAATAAGCAGGGTCAGCCCTGGTCAGGATTTGGTTGGGAAACAACTGAGGAGGACAGAGTCACTATTCAAGCCTCCTCTGACCATCTCTTGCCTTGAAAACCCTATGGGGTTGCCATAAGTTGGTAACAACTTGACTGCAAAATAATAACAATAATGAAAAAATTCCATAAGACACAGGGGTCATTTCCTGCAAGAGCGCACAGGAACGGAGCTCCGGCAGTAAAGAGTCCAGGGGGCGGGCACATGCAACAAGCCCCACCCCCTGCTCCCAGCAGCCCTTAGTTAGAGCAAGAAGCAGCCAGGTAAGTTGCAGAGCTCCCCCCAGCCCCCCGGTCCAAAACAGGCCAGTGGCATCTTTAAGACCAAGTTTTATTTAGGCACAAGCTCTCCCTCCTCTGCGAGGACAGATCTACACGTTCCCCCCCTCCATAACTAGCAATCCAAAACAGTCCAGTGGAGCCTGAGCAGTGGGTGTTGCCTTCTGGCACACTTCCGGTGACGTCAGTGGGTGTGGCATATGCAAATAAGTTATGCTAATGAGTTATGCTAATGAGCTCCTGCACCTCTTTTTCTACGGAATGACCCCTGATAAGACATATGCCCACATGTCAACACAAACAGGGCCAATAACTGTTAGTAGGGAAATGCCAAAAAACCCCAAAGAGTCTTCACAGGCAACAACAGAGGGAAACAGATGAATCACCTTTGGGAGGGAGTTCCATGGTTTCAGGGCCATGTCCAAGAAGGCCCTGTCAGATTTTATTTATTTAGTTATTTATTGTCAGATTTATAGCCCTCCCTCCCCACAAAGCAGGCTCAGGGCGGCTTCCAATAACATAAATACATGATAAAAACATACATAATACAAATTAAAACATAGCAGTTAAAAATAATACATCACAAAGTGCTGGCGGCGGGTAAAATTCAGTCAGAAGGAATGCTTTCAG
>NW_015169966.1:31027-33663 GCF_001447785.1 Gekko japonicus | reverse complement strand
ATTTTCCCATAAACAAAATGTTCCCATAATTTGTTCTGCCCGCTGGATAAAGTCGGGATACTCTTATCCTTCCATTTCTGTGCAATTCTTATTCTGGCAATGGCTAGGAGAGTGGAAATGAATGTTCTTACTGTGTTTCCTTTACAGGAGTCCGGGAGTAAATCCAAAAGAGCTGTCTCGGGAGGTGCAGGTAGGTTGTGTCCCGTGACGATGGTGATTCGTGCGAAGACTTGAGTCCAGAATTGTTGAATGGAAGGGCACGACCACCAGTATTCCCACTTTTCTCATGGAGGCCTGAGGTGGGTGGATTACTTGCAGCCAATCGGCAACTGGATAACAACAACCTTTGCATCTGGATCCAGATGGGCCCTCATGTCGGTTTGAAGCAGCAGAACAGACTTTCTACACGATCCAACTTCTCCCCAATCTGCCTTCCTACACTTGAATACCTTCCATCACAGAGCGAAATTCCACTCTTAACTCGTACTAGGTTGATAACGCAGAATTTTGATTAGGTAGAATATAGAAAATGCTACTTGCAATTCATAATTGCGGGTTAATTTGGAAATGTTACTATACTTGCTTGGTTTTGCTGGTAGCTTCTGTTTTACTGTTTGAAACCATCGTGCAGCGTCTATGTTGAATTTTGTTAAACGTCTGTTAAAAATCAATAAAGTGTTAGTCAGAAAGAACCACAGACTCTGTCGGGGCTCTCCCTCGGACTTCGGTACGGCGCCCCCTGTGGCCGTGGTGGCGGGGGTCTCGAGATGGCCCTGGAAGCTGCAAGATCCAAAGAGGGAGATGGAGTGTGGGGCCTCAGACGGGCAGGGGTCAGGGATAATGTCACCCTGAGTGTCCCTCTGTCAGAATGCTGCTGACTTCTTTTTCTCTCTCTCTCTGTGCCGTCCTTCCATCTCTCTCTCTTGTCAGCCTCCCACTTCGTTCCACAGCGCACTCCTCCTCCCTGGCCCCTTCTCTACCCTGCCTTTTATCTCCCCGCCCCGCTCTCAGGACCGCCCATGCGCCTTCCAGCCCGAGCCACGCCCTCCTTTATCTATCGGGACGCCGGTGGGGCGTCTCTGGGGCGAATGCTGGTACGCTGCTGGCAGCTTCTGGGCCGCGCTGCTGCCACCGCTCTGCGATGGTACTCACTGCTCTGTGTCTGCTCTTGGACAGCTGCCGCAGCCCCTTTCTTCTTCCATGGGGCTGCACCGTGGACCCCGGTCTTGTCTCCGGGCTCCGCTGACACAGCGCGCTGTGGGAGGGGTCCCCGCTCCCGTTTCCCTCCTCGGACTGCTGAACTCTGCTCCGCCTGGTGAGTCATGCCTCGGGTGTCTTGCGGGGGCTGTCGGGGTCCCTGGGGGTCGGTCCGCATGGCCCGCGACCCCCGGAGCGGGACAGAATCACAGAGTTGGAAGGAGCCCTACAGGCCATCTAGTCAGACCTGCAGCCCCTCTCCCCCAACACCATTAGCCACGGGCCTCCCCTCCCCTCCCCTCCCCTCCCCTCCTGTTCTTTCAATAATGTTCCAGTGTTTTTTACTGCATTTGTTTTAACCAGGGGTCATTTCCTGCGGGAGCACACAGGAGCAGAGCTCTGGCAATAAGGAGCCCAGGGGGCGGGCACATGCAACAAGCCCCGCCCCCTGCTCCCAGCAGCCCTCAGTCAGGCCGCGAGGAGCAAGAAGCAGCCAGGTAGGTTGTAGAGCGTCCCCCCCGCAGCCCGCCTTCAGGTACAAACTCTCCCTCCTCTGTGAGGGCAGATCTGTGCGTTCCCCCTCCCCTATAGCTAGCAGTCCAAAACAGTCCAGTGGCAAGTTGAAGAGCAAGTTTTATTCAGGTAGAAGCTCTCCCTGCTCTGTGAGGGCAGATCTGTATGTTCCCCCCCCCAATAGCTAGCAAGCCAAAACAGTCCAGTGGAGCCTGAGTGGTGGGTGTTGCCTTCTGAAACACTTCCGGTGATGCCCGGGGGTGTGGCATATGCAAATAAGTTATGCTAATGACCTCCTGCACTTCTTTTTCTACGAAATGTCCCCTGGTTTTAACTATATTTTTAATAATTAGTATTTCTGGTTGGTTTTAATTGTATTTTATGAAATATCTGTAAGCTGCCCTGAGTCCACCTTTGGCGGGGAGGGAGGGGTTATAAATTCAATCAATAAATAAAATAAATAAGAGGAGACAGACCCTGGCTTAGACGGTTTGAAAAGGGGGAGGCGAGGAAATAGTGGGGGAGGGGCATTCTATCAAGGGCAGTTAATTGTGATTTCTCAATGGAACCTCCATCCTCAGGAGTAGTGTACCTCTGGATGCCAGGCTGGAGCAGGAAAAGGCCTTCGAGCCCAGCAAATGGGCTGGCTTCTCAGAGACATCTGGCTGGCTGCCCAGGGGTTTGCAGCCTCCCCCATCACATCATCTGTGAGGGGTGCCAATCGCCAGCCCCCTCCCCAAATGTTGCACCCTCGGAAGTGGGTGATGGGCCGGGCCGGCCCGTCATTGACAAAATTTAGGCAGCTGCCTAAGGATGCTGGCTTGATGAGGGCGCCGCTCTGGCCTGCCTCCACCCCGCCTTCCCCTCCCGCAGAATCCTGCTGAGCGAGAGCTAGGTGCAAACATCAGGCTGCTATTCCTATGGTT
>NW_015169966.1:26214-28088 GCF_001447785.1 Gekko japonicus | reverse complement strand
ATGGGTGCAATGGTATCCAATAAAGACTGGAGTCTCTCAGGCTTATGTACAAATAATATACAGTTTATTATACAAGCCTCTCACCAAATCTTTACACAGAGTGACGTAATGCTCCGCTGCGCTCGCATTCCAAGAAGGAATGAACAGTTCTGTACATCACTGAATATATACAACCACTGGCCAATCACAGCCAGTGCTGAGTCACTGTGACTCAGTGCTAATTAGCTCCAGCAGTAGCCAGCTAGAACCAGTCAGAGCCAGCTCTTATTACACTTAGAGCTGTCAGCTCCTGTCAGTTAGATGCCTATGATCTACAGCATGACTTAACATATACAGAATACTGACATCCCCGCCCCGCCCCCCCTGGGGTCCCTTATAAACAGGCAAGAATCCAGATTAAATTTAATTTGCCAATTGCTGTAGATAAAGCAATTCACCCTGGCAAAAGGATCCTTTCCCACCCCACCAGGAACCTAGGAGGAAACTGGCCCTCGCTCGTATGAGATCCAGTTCCTCCACAAATGCTCCAGCTGGCCTATCTCTCCAGCACAAAGAGGGGCACCCACACACACACCTGCACACAGCGTTCTCCTCCAGCTATCCCACACCAGCCATCCAGCTCCAGGGTGCAGGCCCAGAGCACAGAATCATAGGATCACACAGACTTGGAAGGGTCCCTAGAGGCCATCTAGTCCAACCCCCTGCTGAGTGCAGGATCAGCCCAAAGTACCCTGGACACGTGTTTGTCCAGACGCTGCTTAAAGACCACCAGGGAGGGGGAGACCACCTCCCAAGGCAGCCGATTCCACTGTTAATTCTACTTTTACTGTTACAAAGTTTTTCCTAAGATCCAGCCGGTATCTTCCTGCCCTTAATTTAAACTCATTCTTGTGAGTCCTCTCCTCAGCTGCCGGAACAGCTCCCTGCCCTCCTCTAATCAACAGCCCTTCAGATACTTTGAGAGCATCATCCCCGACCTCCTCTTCTCCAGACAGAACCTTCCCAAGTCCCTCAGCCTTTCCTCATAGGGCTTGGTCTCCAGGCCCCCGATCTTCCTCATTGCTCTCCTCTGCACGCACTCCATTCCATCCACAATTTTTATGAAGTGAGGCCTCGAGAACTGCACACAATACTCCAGGTGCGGCCTGACCAATGCAGTGTACAGCAGGACTAGAACATCTTGTGATTTGCATGCTATGCCTCTGTTGATAGACCCCAAGATCGCATTAGCCCTTTTAGGTGCTGCAACACACTGGCTGCTCCTATCTAACTTATGTTCCACCAGACCTCACTTCACTTTGCTCACTTTGGTTGCCATGGTTATTGGGGGGTGGGAATTCCTGCGGGGAGGGTGTGAGTGAGAGTCTCCCAGTTCCAGAGATCAGTTGGGGGATGCCAGCTCCAGCTTGGGAAATCCCTAGAGTTTTGGGGGTGGAGCCTTAGGAGGACGAGATTTTGGGACGGAAGCAACCTCAGCAGGAGGGGACATGGGAGGACAAGGTTTGGGGAGGGAAGCAACCTCAGCAGGGGACAATGTCATAGCGTCCACCCTCCCTAGCAGCCGTTCTCTCCAGCCCCCACCTGGAGGTTGGTGACCCTACTTCCCAAGGAGTAAACGGCTGGTTTGGAAGGGCGTTCTACCCCTCTGAAGTCCCTCCCCTCCGCAACCCTCCCTCCCCACGCTTCATCCCCTCCAGTCTCTAGGAATTTCCTCACCTGGAATTGGCAAACCTCTCTCCTTCCCACCCAACAGCCAACCACCGCTTCTGTATGAAACTCCGCCCTATAACTTTTACTTAGGAAAACTGTGGCCCAGTTGTGGAGGGGGGGCAGCCCCCCTTGCATTGTAGGAGCCCTCAGGTACTTGCAGTGTG
>NW_015169966.1:19408-26168 GCF_001447785.1 Gekko japonicus | reverse complement strand
TGGGCAGCCCCCAGATCCTCTCCCCTTTCCCTGCCTCATTCTCTCCTTCTCAGCCGTTCACCAACCTTTCTTTTATCTGCCTCCCATCTTCAGCTACGTTTATTTTTTAAAATTCATTTTTACCTCACCTTTCTCCACAGTGTGGGGACCAAAGCAACTTACGTTATTCTCCCCCCTCCCTTTTTATCCAAACCACAGCCCTGTGAGGGGGGTTTGGTGAAAAGGATGCAACTGGTCCAAAATCACCCAGTGAGCTTCCCCAGCAGATGGGGATTTGAACCTGGGACTTTCAGGCCACACCACACTGGCTTTCATCAAGTGGCTATCGTTGAAGAGTGGCAAGGAGCCAGGCCTAGTTGAGTCATGCATGTCAAGGGGTATCAGGTCCCCCGGAGGTTGTTTCCAGGACTGGGGTTGCCGACCTCCGGGTAGTGTGACTGTTGGGATAGATTTTTCTGTCCCAATTAGATTGTTGATTTTGTTTACTGCAGAATTTGTTATTCTACCATCAAGTTTTATTTGCCCCCCCCTCCTCATAATGTGCTGTGGGATCATAGGGTGCAGCAGTTGGGTAGACTTACAGAGAACAAAGATATTTATACTTTAAAATGCCATATATATACTAAAGAGTAGAAATGTATATGCTAGGCGGTTTCTGTCAGAGCTCTCTCAGCCCCACCTCCCTCACAGGGTGTCTGTTGTGGGGAGGGGAAGGGAGAGGAGTTTATAAGCCGCTCTGAGACTCCTTCAGGTAGTGAAGGGGGGGAACTTGTGCAGTTCCGCAGGGCCTGCAAGACGGAGCTCTTCCGCCAGGCTTTTGAGTAGGAGCTGCCACCACCACTATTCCACCATTGTGGTACTGTTCCATCATCTACCCCTATAATGGGGGGTATGCGTCGCCTGGCGGAAGCCGGTAGAACATCATCTCTGGAGTCCTCGCTACTTAATACAGCTGGCCGTGAAAGTGGGATTAATGTTCCCATCTTGGGGATTTATACATAGGAACATCAGAGCACCTTAAATATTGTTTATGGGATTTTAATGTGGTTGTTCAATGCTGTTTTATTGTATTTTATCTATTTAACCTGGCACTAGCCATTTGTTAGCCGCCCTGAGCCGTTTGCAAGGGCGGGATATAAATCCAAATAAAATAAATCCAATCTCTTCTTCTTAGTCCCAATGGGCCATGCTGAACCAGCAGCAAACTCAGATTCAATCACTTAACTAAGTATGCCTTTATTGACGCACAACACCCGATTCTCCTCGGAACACAGGGAATATTAAGAGGCACGAATGCTCAGAACAGATCAATACACAGAACGGAAGTCAAAGCCACAGTAACCAGGCAGCCAGGCTACCGTCATGCACTCTACATGGGCCCACCCTTGAAGTCAGAATCTCCAGCTGGGGCAGAATGTTGCATGGAAAATGCCACACCCAACACAAAAACCCACTCCCAGCCGTAGGCCATTGACATGGCACTGCTTTATCTATAGGTTGCGAGCTGCCGGGGCTCAGGTGGTTAAGACGTTGAACTGCAGACCGGAAGGTCATTCGTTCGACTGTTCGAGACCGGAGTGTCGCGTGACGGAGTGAGCTCCCGTCTCTGGCCCCAGCTCCCACCAACCGAGCAGTTTGAAAGCAGGAAATTGCAAGTAGATAAATAGGTACCGCTTCAGTGGGAAGGTAAAGTTTGCTTGAGGTCGCAGCCTTTGTCAACTCTCTCCTCCTCATGCCTAATTTTAGAAACCTCTACCATACCTCCCCCCCTTAGCTGTCTCTTTTCTAAACTGAGAAGTCCCAGACTCATCTTCAGCCGTTCCTCTAAGAGGTGCTACAAGCTCCCTCATCATCCCCCCCGCCAGTGTTCCCTCTAAGCTGAGTGACAGTTTTTTAGCTAGAAGTATTGAGTATTGAGGTACTGAGTTTATTTCCACTGATTAAAGCTGGTAGACGGAGTCTTGTCACTAGAATCATTCCTCTCCTGTTCTGAACTTGTGTTGATAGTGGCATTAAAAGAAACCGACTTTCTCTTTATACCCTTCCTATACTTATCATTCCAATCATAAACTTTACCTTCCTCATAGTCTCTTAGATCTCTCTGGAATTTTTTTAGTTTAACCTCTTTTATGGCAGCAAATTCCTTTTCTATATTTCCCTCTAACTTGGACAGTTTTTCAGAAAAAGGTTTCTCCCCCAGAGTTTTATTAATGTCCGTTCTCAAAATGTTGAGAAACTAAAAAAATTCCAGAGAGATCTAAGAGACTATGAGGAAGGTAAAGTTTATAATTCACCAGGCGGAGCAGAGTTCAGCAGTCCGAGGAGGGAAACGGGAGCAGGGACCCCTCCTGCAGCGCGCTGTGTCGTCCGAGCCCGGAGACAAGACGGAGCAGCCCCATGGAAGAAGAAAGGGGCGGCGGCGGCTTTTCCGATGGGCCGAGAGTAGACGCAGAGCAGTGAGTACCGCAGCAGAGCGGCGGTGCGGCCCAGAGGCCACCAGAGCCACCACCGGCGTACCAGCATTCGCCCCGGAGACGCCCCACCGGCGTCCCGATAAATAAAGGAGGGCGTGGCCCAGCCTGGAGGGCGGTCCTGGGAGCGGGGCGGGGAGATAAAAGGCAGGGTGGAGAAGGGGCCGGGGAGGAGGAGTGCGCTGTGGAATGAAGTGGGAGCTGACGAGAGAGAGAGAGAGAGAGAGAGAGAGAGAGAGAGAGAGAGAGAGAGAGAGAGAGAGAACGAAAGGAGAGCAAGAGAGAGACAGACTGGGGGGGGGGGAAGGAGGGGGGAGGGGGAGAGAGAGAGAGAGAGAGAGAGAGAGAGAGAGAGAGAGAGAGAGAGAGAGAAGGAAGGAAGTACGGCAGAGAGAGAGAGAAAAAGAAGTCCGCAGCGTGCTGGCAGAGGGACGCTCAGGGTGACATTAAACCTGACCCCTGCCTATCTGAGGCCCCTTTTTGGATCTTGCCGCTTGCAGGGCCGTCGCGAGACCCCCGCCACCACGGCCACAGGGGGCGCCGTACCGAAGTCCGAGGGAGAGCCCCGACAGAGTCTGTGGTTCTTTCTGACTAACACTTTATTGATTTTTAACAGACGTTTAACAAAATTCAACATAAATGTTGCACTATGGTTTCAAACCGTAAAACAGAAGCTACCAGCAAAACCAAGCAAGTATAGTAACATTTCCAAATTAACACGCAATGATGAATTGCAAGTAGCATTTTGTATATTCTACCTAATCAAAATTCTGCATTATCAACCTAGTGTGAGTTAGAGTGGAATTTCGCTCTGTGATGTAAGGTATTCAAGTACAGGAAGGCAGACTGGGGAGAAGTTGGATTGTGTAGAAAGTCTGTTCTCCTGCTTCAAATCCACATGACTGCCCATCTGGATCCAGCTGCAAAGGTTGTTGTTATCCACTTGCTGATTGGCTGCAAGTAATCCACCCACCTTGCGTCTCCGTGAGAAAAGTGGGAGTCCTGGTGGACGTCCCCTTCCATTCAACAATTCTGGACTCAAGTCTTCGCACGAATCACCATCGTCACGGGACACAACCTACCTGCACCTCCTGAGACAGCTCTTTTGGATTTACTCCCAGACTCCTGTAAAGGAAACACAGTAAGAACATTAATTTTGACTCTCCTAGCAATTGCCAGAATAATAATTGCACAGAAATGGAAGGATAAGAACATAAGTACATAAGAACATAAGAGATGCCAATGTTCGATCAGGCCAAAGGCTTATCCAGTCCAACACTCTGTGTCACACAGTGGCCAGAAATACCAGTGCCATCAGGAAGTCCACCAGTAGGGGCCAGGACGTTAGAAGCCCTCCCATTGTTGACCCCCCTAAGCAGGCTTCACTCTGCATGAACATCGGCTGTAGTTTTATAACTTTCACTCTCCAGTAACTGACTGTGGTTAGACCTTGGACTTTCTCCACCTGGGCCCCTGTGTCAGCTAGCGCAGCCATGGTATGGAATGTGTAGGGAGGATGAGGCCTCGCTTCTCCCACCCCACTTTCTCTTTCTCAGCCACTGCTTCTCTCCCCAGGTGTCCTTGGAGCTGAGGCGCCTCTGTGCTCCGTTTTCCCACTGGGAATGCAATGGTGCTGCTATAGCCCGCACTGCAGGGTGTACGCTTATTGGCTTTGTAGTATCAGGGGGTCTGGTTTGAAGGGGGTATATCCTTTGGGGTTTGCGCCCAGCAGGGCACTCCTGACCCAACCTTAAATGGTGTCTCTTGCAATTTACTACTCAATAAACTGCATCTTCTGAAGATCCTGGTATTGAGAGTCTTTGACTGGGGACCCTGACACCCTGAGACTGACTGGTAAGACTATTCCAGCTATTCCCAGTCTCTTCCAGACCCCTAGTCCTTCCTTTAACCAACTCACAAGTTGCCTTGGAGAAGTGTGCGTGTAGCTTTTTGACTACTGAGGAGTTATTCAGTTTCTCCTCTCCGTTCACTATCCTCTCTCATTAGAGGGGACCAGTTAGGAGCGTTATCCAGCCCCAGTTTTTTTCAAACTGCTGGTGTGCTTTTACAATCAGCACCAGAAGCTCCTTACAATCAGCACCAGAAGCTCACCAGCTAATTCCTTTAACTGTCAAAGGTCAACTCTTAACTGTCACTCCCTGAGAATACTGAGCAACCTGCCCCTACCACTCTGTCATGTGACCCAGCAGCTCTCCTGTTTACCTGCTGCTGATCAACAAACCTTTAGTCCCCAAACCGTGCCTCTCTAGGGTGGAAGACTCAACAGTATGCAACTTTTTAATGCTTTGTATGGTCTGTGGTCGACTTTTAGGCATGAAATAGGAGAAAGGCTCTTTTCAGGGGCTAAGCAATTAACATGGTTCCTGCCCTGCGTGTGTTCCTCGATGAAGCTGAGGATGGCCACTCTAACTGAATCTCTTTCCACGCATGAGTTTCATGCCCAACCTGCACATTTGAGATTGCAGCACCTTCTGCCATGGCATGTGGAGTCCCTGGGGAATCTCCCTGATCTCAGACTGGGAAGGAGAGGGGTCTTCTCTCACCCGTGTCCTGTTCCCCTTCAGCCAATGTCCTGCCATTTCGGCTGTCTCTTGCTGTCTGTCATCCCTGGCCTGCTGACGGAGCTCCCCTCTCATCCCTCCCTGCTCTTATCTCTTCCTCGGCCCTTCTATTGGCTCCTCCCCCTGTCTCTCATGGCCGTAGCTGGTCCCAAGGCAGACCATTCCCTTGGAGCCCACAGGACCTTGGATCCCTCGGACTCTCCCATCTCTCACACTGCTGCTTGCCCACCCAAACCCAGCTGCCCCTGGAGCCAAGCAGGGTGGAGTTCTCTGACTGCACGCTTCTGCCTTCCCCTCCAGAACCTGCAGGACCCAGCTGGACAACAAATCCTGGGGAGTGCCTTTCCGAGACAAGGGGGTGTGTCCTACTTGCCAGGCCTCTGGCTGCTTCCTGCTGCTCTCCCCCAACCTGCCGCCTCCCGGCTTCGCCTCCATCCACTGAAGTTTTTCTCAGCTCTTCCGGGGCCTTTGGCATCGCCCGCACCCCTTGCCCAGTCATTCAGCCACCTGGGATAACAGCTACCATTGAAGTAAGGGAGGAGGATGGGCTGATAACGTCAGCAAGCTTAACCTTTTACGTTAGGGTTCCTCACCTATGTGAGTTCTTTGATGCTTCTGAAAACTGCCACTGTGACTGAATCTCTTTCCACACTCCAAGCATTCCAAAGGTTTCTCCCCTGTGTGGGTTCTTTGATGCTTCTGAAGATTGCCACTCTGACTGAATCGCTTTCCACACTCTGAGCATTCAAAAGGTTTCTCCCCTGTGTGGGTTCTTTGATGCTTCTGAAGATTGCCACTCTGACTGAATCGCTTTCCACACTCTGAGCATTCAAAAGGTTTCTCCCCTGTGTGGGTTCTTTGGTGCTTCTGAAGAGGGCTACTGTCACTGAATCTCTTTCCACACTCATAGCATTCATATGGCTTCTCCCCTGTGTGCGTTCTTTGGTGAACTTGAAGATCGCCACTCTGACTGAATCTCTTTCCACACTCTGAGCATTCGAAACGTTTTTCCCCGGTGTGGGTTCTTTGGTGCAGTTGAAGACTGCCACTGCGACTAAATCTCTTTCCACACTCGGGGCATTCAAAAGGTTTCTCCCCTGTGTGGGTTCTTTGGTGCTTATGAAGATCGCCACCCCTACTGAATCTCCTTCCACACTCAGAGCATTCAAATGGTTTTTCCCCTGTGTGGGTTCTTTGGTGCTGCTGAAGATTGCCACTCTCACTGAATCTCTTTCCACACTGTGAGCATTCAAAAGGTTTCTCCCCTGTGTGGGTTCTTTGGTGATTCTGAAGAGTGCCGCTCTGACTGAATTTCTTTCCACAGTCAGAGCATTCAAAAGGTTTCTCCCCTGTGTGGGTTCTCTGGTGAACTTGAAGATCACCACTCTGACTGAATCTCTTTCCACACTTCGAACATTCGAAAGGTTTCTCGCCTGTGTGGGTTCTCTGGTGAACTTGAAGAGTTCCACTATGACTGAATCTCTTTCCACACTTTGAACATTCGAAAGGTTTTTCCCCTGTGTGGGTTCTTTGGTGCTGCTGAAGATTGCCACTCTCACTGAATCTCTTTCCACACTCAGAGCATTCAAAAGGTTTCTCCCCTGTGTGGGTTCTTTGGTGATTCTGAAGACTGCCACTCCTACTGAATCTCTTTCCACACTCTGAGCATTCAAAAGGTTTCTCCCATGTGTGGGTTCTCTGGTGAAC
>NW_015169966.1:13575-18473 GCF_001447785.1 Gekko japonicus | reverse complement strand
AGGAGGCTGCTGAAAGATTCCATTAAGGAGGACCCTTGACTGGTCCCTTAGGACCACCTGACCCTAGAGAGGCATCTCTTCTTATATATAATTATGTTTTGGTCATGGACTCCCCTGAACATTCCAACACGCTCCAAAATCAGTTGGCTGAATGACCTGTCAGAGGGTCTCCCTATCCACTGGCTGCATTGCCTGAGTCCTGCCTCCAACATTCTAAACAGTTTGCTGTTCCTCTCCCCCCCATAGCCAGTCAGAACACAGAGGTCATTTGCATATTTGTCCTGATTGGCCTTTGCCTCAAACATTCTAAATAGTCTGCTGTTGCTGTTTTTGCCTGAGTCCTGCCTCCAACATTCTAAACAGTTTGCTGTTCCTCTCCCCCCCATAGCCAGTCAGAACACAGAGGTCATTTGCATATTTGTCCTGATTGGCCTTTGCCTCAAACATTCTAAATAGTCTGCTGTTGCTGTTGGGAATCCTGAGGTAAAATACATATCCCAATCTCCCTGTGGGGCCTGGAGATCTCCCCAGCCACAGCACATCATTTCCCCTACAGAAAAACTCCCAGCTATTACAACTGATGTCCAGATGACCAAGATCAGTTCTCCTGGAGACAATGGCTGCCAGTGGACTCTATGGCATTATACCCTGCTGCAGTCCCTCCCCACCCCAAACCCTCCCCTCCCCAGGCTCTAGCCCTCAAATCTACAGGTATATCCCAACCCAGAGTTGGCAACCCTGTAACTGGCTATGGAACTGTCTTCCAGACCCTTGGAACCCAGAAGACATGGCAGAGGAGGAGGTGGTTTTCTACCTTAGCTGCAACTAGGTAAAGGTATCCCTTGCTCGAAAGCCAGTCGAATCTGACTCTAGGGATGCGGTGCTCATCTCCGTTTCCAAGCCAAAGACCCAGCACTGTCCAAAGACATTTCCGAGGTCATGTGGCTGGCATGACTAGACGCCAAGGTGCACGGAACATGGTTACCTTCCCATGGAAGTGGTACCTATTTATCTACTTGCAGTTTCTTGCTTTTGAACTACTAGGTTGGCAGGAGCTGGGGCCAGAGATGGGAGCTCTCTCCGTCATGTGGCAAATTAACATAAGTCAGGGGTGGAGGGAACCATACCTGTTACCATGAGGCTGTCCTCCCAGACTACCCAGTTGGGCAGCAAGATGACTTGAGACAGCCCTGCCTTATAGCTACGCGGAAGGAAATAAAAATGGCTTGCTTCCCTCTATTTTCCCCTTCCCTGGGCTGCCCCACCAGCCAGTCGGGACACTCACCTGGAGCTTCCTTCTAGAGACAGTGTGGTGCCGTGGTTTGATTCCCCACTCCCCCACTTGCACCTGGCTGGATAACCTTGGGCAAGCCGTAGTTCTGATAAGAGTTGTTCTTGAAAAAGAGCCGTTTTTGTCAAGAGCTCTCTCAGCCCCAACTATCTCACAGGGTGCCTGTGATCTTACTTTAAAATCCTTAATAAACCTTGATATAGTTCTAAAAGGGGGCCTGCTTTACTTGTGGGCAGTCTCTTCGTGAACCAACTGAACTGGGTGCTGCTCAGGTACAAGGAGGAGTGACAGGGGGGAAGGGGGGGACCCAGGGGGCTTCGTTTCTTGAAAGGATCATTTCCAGATCACGGGCACACTGGACGTTTCACTACACAAGGCTGTTAGCAGAGAAATGAGGATCGAGCCTCTTCCAGGGTCTTTGAGGGTCTCTCGTCCCCAACTCTGCCTCAGTGGCCCCTGGGCAAGACCACACACGTGAACACGGGAAGCTGCCTTCTACCGAATCAGACCCTTGGTCCACTGAAGTCAGTATTTTCTCCTCAATCCAGCAGAAGCTTTCCAGGGTCTCAGGCAGAGTTCTTTCACATCACCTCCTACCTGATCCTTTTAACTGGAGGTTACAGGCCTCAAAACTGTGAATAGCTATTCAATATTTTGATTCACGCCTCCTCACAATGGCAGCAATTCGCACCTTTGGCACCTTTGAAAGATCCTTACCCAGAAAGGCCACATTCCCGTAGTTCTCTCGCATGACTTCCCTGTACAGAGCTCTTTGTCCCGGACCCAGCAAGGCCCATTCTGCCACGGTGAAATACACGGCCACCTCCTCAAAGGAAAAGGGGCCCTGGAAGAAAAAGCAGATTGCTTCGTCAAGAGATTATGCCAGGCAGAGACGGCACACGGGAAGGGAGTAGTTTGGAAAGGGACAGGATGTATGGGCTTGGGATGGGTAAAGGGAAAGGCGTTCAGAGGATGTCTCGCCTGGACACCTTGTAGAAACCGCAGGAGCAAAAGCCCCCCTGAGAAAGGAGGAGGGACCCCGGCTGCCCCCCCCCCGGTCATCCCTCCTACCTGGACTGGAGGGGCAGCAGCCGTTTCCACTCCTCTGAGAAGACGACGGCTCAACGGCATCTCTTCCCTGCCTGTTCCTGAGACAAAGGAGGGAGGAAGGGAGTTTGCTTGCTTGTTCCCTGCTTCACACGCCCCCTTCCTTAGATTTTGAGACCCGGCCCTGCGCACACTCGACACATTTTGTACTAAATTCAGGGAGAGGCAGAAGTGAAGGACGAGGCACCTGTGAGCCGCTGGGATCATGAATGCTGCCAACGCATTTCAGACTTCTGTGGGGCCTGTGTCTGGCCTGGGGGGACGGAGAGAGGGAGGTGGGAATGACTCCACAGGACACATCAGGGTCACCTTCAGCCCAGACGCGAGACTTGAGCACGTTTTGAGACTCCGGGGTCATGTGAGTGAGTTCTCAGAGTGTCTCTTTGCATGCCAGTTTCACAGCCAGTTTCTCAGCCACGAGAAAAGCAACATGACGGCTGATCTGTCCGGAGCCCTCCCAAAGCCCCTCCCCAAACCTCCCGGGGGGGGGTGTTTCCCACAGCAGCCCACCAGATGCCTTCTTCAGCAGGGGAACAGAAGCCAGTTTCCCCCACGATTATTGGGCCCCTAGGAAATAATTCTCAGAGCTCTGCTGCCCCAGAAGGTGGAGGCTCCCTTCATTCGCCAGGCTGAAGAGCTCTGCCCAGGTTTCTCTGCCTTTTCTCTTCCAGACACCTTCAGTTCCTCTTATGGAAGGAAGGCGAGAGATGAAGATTTTAATTAACAGGAAGAATCGCCCTCCATGAATTTGTCCAATGTCCTCTTAGAGGCACCTCAGTTAGTGGACATTGAGTGCTGCAAACTAAGTCTGTGTTCTGAGAAGAGGCATTTAATTTCTTTCCTAAATTGAACTCTCTATCCGTCAGATTCACTGGTGGCCCCAATCGTATCCAGGCACAAAGAGTCCTTACCACAGGAGAGGGCATCGTGACCACGCTCCTGGGCCTGCGCTCTCTGCTCATGCTCTGAGGAAGCTCCTTCCGCCTCAGGGAATTTAGCTTCTTTCTCCACGGATGGTCCTGACACCTGAAACAGCATCGAGGGAGTGGGGTGAGAGAGGGAATGGAAAAGAGACCAAGGAATGGATCCTGCCCCACTCCCAGACTCTGCACCCTTCCGTCAGCAGACCTGCGGAGCTATATCTGGAGGACTAAGAAATTCTCTAGCAGAAGAGGCTGCTGAAGGAGACTTTTAAATCCCCCACTTGGACGATTAACAGTTGGACAGATGTCTGGCCAGGAACCTTTAGGACAAAATCAGATATCGTTGATTGAACTGGACATACCTGGAGAGAATCCACCTCACCTGTCCTGCCTGCCTCTTCTCCTCTGCCTGGCTCAGGAGGAAGCCTTCGGCCAGGGCCACCGCCTGGGAACTGGTCTCCGGCCCGCATCCTCTGACCCAGCCCTGCATTTCCTGGGGCAGGAGAGTCAGGAACTGCTCCAGGATCACCAGGTCCAGGATCTGCTTCTTGGTGTGCCTCTCCGGCTTCAGCCAGTGGCTGCAAAGTCCATGGAGCTGGCTGCAAACCTCTCGGGGCCCATCGGCCTTCTGGTACTGGAACTGCCTGAAGTGTTGGCAATCTACATCTGAGACTGCAGTGAGCTGAGAACGGATCTCTGGCCCCGGGCTTTCCCAGAATTCAACACCACTCCCGTCTTGGGTGGATTGGGGGCCTTTCCTTGCTGTCCTGCCAGTTCCAGGTCCTTCTGGGTTCTGCTCTTCCATCTCCTTCCCCTTCTCTCGGGTCACGTCTGACTGTGTAAAGACGCCTTCAGTCACTTGGCTATGAAGAGAGGCTTCTCTCGGGAGGGGGGGGAAGGAGAGACACAAACATTAACCTCCTGTGCAATGCAGAGATTCACACCCCACCCCGTGACCCCTATTCTGCACCCAGAAGATGACAAAAGACCTCCAGGATCCCCAGCCATAATGGCCTCAAGAAAAATTGCTTCCTGACTCCAGAGTGGCAGTCAGCATATCCCTGGGTGTGTAAGGAAAGGCCACGAGAACTAAGCACTGAGGCCACCCTTCCCGCCCTCCCTCTCACAATCTGCCTGAGTTCACAGAATCTGCATTGCTGTCTGATGGCCATCTAGCCTCAGTTTGAAAACCTCCAAAGGAGAGCCCACCACCTCCAGAGGAACCCTGTTCCACTGAGGAACAGCTCTGTCAGGAAGTTCTTCCTAATGGTTAGCCAAAAACTCAACTTATTTAATTTCAACCCGTTGGTTCTGGTCTGAGTTTCTGGAGCAACAGAAAAAAACCTCCACATCATTCTCTATATGGCAGTTCTTCAAGTACTTGAAGATGGTGATCATATCACCTCTCAGTTGTCTCCTCTCTAGGCTAAACATACCCAGCTCCTTCAACCTTTCCTCATGGGACTTGGCCTCCAGACCCCTCACCATCTTCATTGCCCTCCTCTGGACACGTTCCAGCTTGTCTGTATCCTTCTTAAATTGTGGTGTCCAAAACTGAACACGGTCCTCTAGGTGAG
>NW_015169966.1:13270-13472 GCF_001447785.1 Gekko japonicus | reverse complement strand
TGGCTCCCATTATTCCCAGTGGGCCTTCCCGTCTCTCCCCTTGTTTCCAACGGGCAATCCTGTCCTTTCAAAGCCTCCTGGACCCCCCACCCTGGAAAGGCGCAGGTCTCAGTGCTTTGCAGCCCCACAGGCCCAGGGAAGGCGCCTGAGGTCTCCGCCCCGAGGAAGGCGCTGCTGCTGCTGCTGGGACCCTCCTGGCTTT
>NW_015169966.1:12145-12289 GCF_001447785.1 Gekko japonicus | reverse complement strand
CGCTTGTGATTGGGCATTGTATCTTCAATCTCATAGGTTGTTATCTGTACAGGGGGTGTGGCTACATTAGCCGGGAGTGTTTAAATATAGACAAGCCAGTGTATGTTCGAGTCCTGATCTGTGATGGGTTCTGGCTGGCGATTC
>NW_015169966.1:7721-12056 GCF_001447785.1 Gekko japonicus | reverse complement strand
GGGGGTCTCCCTCGGTGCAGGCAGCAGCCCCCGAGGCGCCGGGCCGGGCGAGCTGGGAATGCATGGCTGGGGTGTGTGTGTGTGTTTCTCTCCTCTAGGGCAGCGGTGGAGGGAGGGGGGCTGCGCGTGGCTGCAAAAGGGGGCTCGCTTTGCTTCCAGTGGTGTGGGGCGGAACCAAGAATGCCTCTTTCTGCCGTTCCCCCGGGGGGCGTGGGGGGGGGGGGGGTGTTCCCTCCTCTAGGGCAGCGGGGGAGGGAGGGAGGGGGGCTGTGCGGGGCTGCAAAAGGGACCCCCGAGGGGGGGGGGGGGGGCGGGGCGCAAAAGCCCTGCCTTGTGAGCTGCTGCTGCTGCTGCTGGCGTGGAAGCCGCGTCCGCCCGCGGGGGGAGAGGGCTGCCTTGCGCCCCCCCTCTGGCCAGGCCGCCCCAGCATGACAGGGTTGCCAACTCTGGGGTGGGAGATTCCTGGAGATTGGGGGGCAGAGCCTGGGGAGGGCGGGATTTGGGGTGAGGAGGAACCTCAGCAGCGTCTCCTACGCGAAGGAGCCACTTTCTCCAGGGAAAAAAGGGATCCCGAGAACCTGGCGATCCCTTGTTATTCTGGGGAGTCTCCAGGCACCACCTGGAGGTTGGAAACCCTGCCTGGAGAGCTCCCAGAATTCCAGCTCCTGTCCAGACTGCAGAGATATAAGTTCCCCGGGAAAAAACGGCAGCTTTGGAGGCGAGACAGGAGGGCACCCATACCCCAGGGAGGTCCCTCTTCAGTCGCCCCAAAGCTTACAACAACCTGGGGGATGGGGTTGGACGTCAGGCGGGGAGGGGGCAGGTCGGGGGAGGGAGGGCAGCTCTCGCCCCCCATCAGCCAGGCAGCTCCAGCAGCGCCTCCTGGTCGGCATCCTCCTCCTCATCCTCTGCAGCGGCCTCGCTCACCTCCTTTCTCGCCTGCAGAAACCGGAGACACTTTAGACCACATTCTGGGACAACGCTGCCCCCTCCGCTCACATTCCAGACTCCTCCTGACTGAGCCTTTCCTGTCCAGGATCATCCATTCTGAGAATGCAGTTGGGTTTCTCCTCGCTGAAGAGTCAGCAGAAGTCACTGTACAGACTGCTGGGGGGGGCTAAGATTTTGGGTGGAAGGAACTGTTCTTAATACTGTTGCTTTAACACCTACCGATGTACCTTGACGAGGTTTTATCCTGTTGATTTCATAGAGGCCAATGAAGGTTCTGTTCTGCATCAAGGCCGGTTTCTTCCCTGACTCCGGGGACTGTCGAGGATCTGAATGAGGATTTGATGTCCCAGGAAATTTCTCTTCCTTTCCTTCCTCTCCTGGGTCGCTTTTTAACCAATGAGTTCCTCTCCGAGACCTGCAGGCTGGCAACCCTTATGAGAGGAGCCCTCTGCCTCTCTCCTCCTACTCCTCCTCTACCTGGAACTCCTCTTCCTCTGGGTAGGCAGCTTTGCAACTCCCCTGGCTTTGTCGAAAGGGGGGGGGGCTTCCCTCCAAGGCTACCAGAGAGTATGCACCAGAGTTGCAATAACTTTTCAGGGTCAGCTGTGCCAGTTGCTGGACAGAAAAAAAGAGCCAAGGCCCCCATCCAGTGTGCCCTGGAGACGTGTGCCTCTGACCTGATTCACACAAGCAGAGACAAGTGGGCAGGAACTTTGTCCCTGCAATGCTAGTTTTCCACACACAGGGAGTTCTTCCATTATTCAAAAGAACAGGGATCGTTTCCCCAGATTGGAGCTGCAATCTCCCACCAGCCTTCCTGAGCCCAAAGAGTGATGAACACATGGAATTCACTGCCACAGGAAGTTGTGGCGGCTACAAGCACGGATGGCTTCAAGAGGGAATTGGATAAACATATGGAGCCGAGGTCCATCAGTGGCTATTAGCCACAAGGTATAGATAGGGGCTCTGGGGCAAGGGATGCTCTGAGAAGCCAGCCCATTTGCTGGGCTCGAAGGCCTTTTCCTGCTCCAGCCTGGCATCCAGAGGTACACTACTCCTGAGGATGGAGGTTCCATTGAGAAATCACAATTAACTGCCCTTGATAGAATGCCCCTCCCCCACTATTTCCTCGCCCCCCCTTTTCAAACCCCCCCTCTTTATTTTATTTATTTATTGAATTTATACCCCCCCCTCCCCGCCAAAGGTGAGCTCAGGGCGGCTTACGGATATTTAATAAAATACAATCAAAACCAACCATAATATCTATCGTAAGCATAAATACCAATTATTAAAAATATAGTTAAAAGTCCAGGGGACATTTCGTAGAAAAAGAAGTGCAGGAGCTCATTAGCATAACTTATTTGCATATGCCACACCCCCGGGCATCACCGGAAGTGTGTCAGAAGGCAACACCCACCACTCAGGCTCCACTGGACTGTTTTGGATTGGTAGCTATTGGGGGGGGGGAACGTGCAGATCTGCCCTCACAGAGGAGGGAGAGCTTCTACTTGAATAAAACTTGCTCTTAAAGGTGCCACTGGATTGTTTTGGATTGCTAGCTATGGGGTGGGGGGAATGCACAGATCTGCCCTCACAGAGGAGGGAGAGGTTGTACCTGAAGGCGGGCTACAGGGGGGGGGCTCTGCAACCTACCTGGCTGCTTCTTGCTCCTCGTGGCCTGACTGAGGGCTGCTGGGATCAGGGGCGGGGCTTGTTGCATGTGCCCGCCCCCTGGGCTCCTTACTGCCGGAGCTCCACTCCTGTGTGCTCCCACAGGAAATGACCCCGGTTAACACAAATGCAGTAAATAACACTGGAACATTATAAAAAGAACAGGAGGGGAGGGGAGGCCCCTGGCTAATGGTGTTGGGGAGTGGGGCTGCAGGTCTGACTAGATGGCCTGTAGGGCTCCTTCCAACTCTGTGATTCTGTCCCGCTCCAGAGGTTGCAGGCCGTGTGGACCGACCCCCGGGGACCCCGACAGCCCCGGCAAGAAACCCAAGGCATGAATCACCAGGCGGAGCAGAGTTCAGCGGTCCAAGGAGGGAAACGGGAGCAGGGACCCCTCCCGCGGAGCACTGTGTCGGCTGAGCCCAGAGACAAGACTGGGGTCCACAGAGCAGCCCCATGGAAGAAGAAAGAGGCGGTGGCGGCTTGTCTGACAGGCCGAGAGCAGACGCAGAGCAGTGAGTACCGCCGCAGAGTGGGGGCGCGGCCCAGAGGCCGCCAGAGCCGCCGCCAGCATACCTGCATTCGCCCCAGAGACGCCCCACCGGCGTCCCAATAGATAAAGGAGGGCATGGCCCGGGCCGGAAGGCGGATAGGCGGTCCTGGGAGCGGGGCAGGGAGGTAAAAGGCAGGGTGGAGAAGGGGCCGGGGAGGAGGAGTGCGCTGTGGAACGAAGTGGGACGCTGACGAGAGACGGAAGGACGGCAGAGAGAGAGAGAAAAAGAAGTCCGCAGTGTGCTGGCAGAGGGACACTCAGGGTGACATTAACCCTGACCCCTGCCTGTCTGAGGCCCCTCACTCCCTCTCCCTTTTTGGATCTTGCCACTTCCAGGGCCGTCTCGAGACCCCCACCACCATGGCCACTGGGGGCGCTGTACCGAAGTCCAAGGGAGAGCCCCGACGGATTCTGTGGTTCTTTCTCATTAACACTTTATTGATTTTTAACAGACGTTTAACAAAATTCAACATAAACGTTGCACGATGGTTTCAAACAGTAAAACAAAAGCTATCTCAGCAAAACCAAGCAAGTATAGTAACACTTCCAAATTAACCTGCAATGATGAATTGCAAGTAGCATTTTGTATATTCCACCTAATCAAAATCCTGCATTATCAACCTAGTATGATTTAGAGTGGAATTTCACTCTGTGATATAAGGTATTCAAGTATAAGAAGGCAGATTGGGGAGAAGTTGGATTGTGTAGAAAGTTTTTTCTGCTGCTTCATTAAAAAAATATATATTTTTTTAAAATCATCATTAACAACGATGAACATCAAAAGCATTAAACAAGCAACAACAAGTCGCATTATGTAGCAGTAAAAACTTATTTTAACATTTTTGAACATTTATCAACCAATTAGAAAGGGTAAGAAGTGCTGGTGTTCTGCTGCTTCAAACCAACATGACTGCCCACCTGGATCCAGTTGCAAAGGTTGTTGTTATCCACTTGCTGATTGGCTGCAAGTAATCCACCCACCTCGGGTCTCCATGAGAAAAATGGGGGGACTGGTGGACGTGCCCTTCCATTCAACAATTCTGGACTCAAGTCTTCGCACGAATCACCATCGTCACGGGACACAACCTACCTGCACCTCCTGAGACAGCTCTTTTGGGTGTACTCCTGGACTCCTGTAAAGGAAACACAGTAAGAACATT
>NW_015169966.1:0-7406 GCF_001447785.1 Gekko japonicus | reverse complement strand
GAAGCACAAGTGAGCTGCTCGAAGGAAGAGGGAGGGGAGAAACTCCTGGCTGTTTCTTCCTCTCCATGACCCTCAGACGCATCTCTCCCGGGGAGCAAAAGTGCTGCTGCTGGGGGCGGGGGGTGGGTTTTGAGACGGGAAGGCTCCGGATGGGAAAGGGGCCGGGTGAGGCATCTGTGTCCAGGGGCTGGATTTCAATAAAGCTTTCGACAGGGTTCCCCGTGATGTTCTGGTGGGTAAACTAGAGGACTGTGGACTGGACTCCAGGACAGGTAGGTGGGTAGGGAACTGGTTGGAGAACCGCACTCAGAGAGTAGTTGTCAATGGCATTCCATCTGAACGGAGGGAGGCGTCCAGTGGGTTGCCACAGGGCTCAGTTCTGGGCCCGGTACTTTTTAATATTTTTATAAATGATCTGGATGAGGGCGTGGAGGGGCTACTCATTAAATCCGCAGGTACCACCAAATTGGGAGGAGCAGCGAACACACCGGAAAATATAGATTTCAATGAGATCTGAATACGCTGGAAGAGTAGGCGGAGGGGAACAAGATGCAATTTAGGAAGGATACATGCTGAGTTCTACATCTGGGTAACAAAAACGAGGGACACACATAATGGATGGAGGATACACTTCTGGGTAACAGTGTGTGTGTGTGTGAACAAGATCGTGGGAGACGGCTGGACTGTTAAGTTAGATATGAGCATCTAATGTGATGCAGCGACCAAAGAGGCTAATGCGATCTCGGAGTGTATCAACAGAGGCATAATATCCAAATTACAAGCTGTCCTAGTCCTGCTGTACATTGTATTGGTCAGGCCGTACCTGGAGTATTCTGTGCAGTTCTGGAGGCCTCACTTCAAAAATGATGTGGACGGAATGGAGCGCATGCAGAGGAGAGCTTGTGTGGCCCCTTCCAGAAGAAGAAGAAGGAAGAAGAGGAGGAGGAGATTGGATTTATACCCCATGGCCCTTCACTACCCAAAGGAGTCTCAGAGTGGATCACAAACTCCTTTTCCTCCCCCTCCCCACAGCAGACCCCCTGTTTAAAGAACTGCTCTTATCAGAACTACGGCTTGCCTAAGGTCATCCAGCAGGTGCAAGTGGAGGAGTGGGGAATCAAGCCCGGTTCTCCCAGATTAGAGTCCGGTGGAGGAGGCATCCAGCGCGTCTCTCCACTGCAGCCTGGGAGGGTGAGGGAAAAAATGGTGGGCAAGTTTTGCGACACAAATTTCTTTCTGCTCCAGGTCCCCACACTGACCCTCTCTCCCGGTCGGCTGCGGGGCACATTTCCCCATCCTGGGGGTGCTCAAGGAAGGCTCTGGAGAACCTCAGCCTCTTTGGCCTAACGTCTCTTCCCCCACCCTGTCATTCTGTATGGGGGGGGGAAGGCCCCACCTCCCTTCCCCACTGGTTCCCCCGCCGCCCTTCTGGCCGTGTCTCCTCCAGGCCTTGAAAATCCGTTCCTGGTTGCTGAGTCCCTGGCCTCTGCCAGAAGCCACACCGCTCCCCTCCGAGGAATGCAAAGACCTCCCCGCCTGAGTCCCACTCACCAAAGAGAGGTCAGGGCGGAGGTGGGAAGACCAGGAAGAGCCAGAACTGGGCGGCCCGGCTCAAGGCGGCAGGTGGGCGAGTCCAGCCCTGAACTCGGAAACTATGAGTACAGGAACGTGCACGAAGCCGCCTTATCCTGAATCTGACCCTCGGTATGGTCTGTTCTTAGGGGCAGTGGCTCTCCAGTGTCTCGGGCCTTTACCTGGAGATGCCAGGCATTGAACCCGGGACCTTCTGCATGCCAAGCAGAGGCTCTTCCTCTGAGCCACCGGCCCTCCTTAACACTTCTTTGAATAATGTGAAAGCTCCCTGCTTATAAAAAACTAGCAATGCAAGGAGGAAGTTTCTGCCCCCTGTCTCTCCTTGCGTGAATCAGGCCAGAGGGGGACGTCTTCAAAGGATGCCGGATGGGGGCTGACCCCGAAAAGATCCTGCAACTCCCTTTCGTAATCTCGGGGGTTGGAGCGAAGCCCCCGCATCCCCACAAAACCAGGGGAGTAGCAAAGCTGCCTGCGACTGCGAGGAGTCGGTTTTCCAAATGGAAAAGGGAAGTGAACCGGGAGGGGGTGGATGGGGAGGAGCTCTAACTTGGCTTGCCAACCGCCCGGGGGGACCTGGAGCTCTCCTGAAGTGACACCTGGTCTCCGGACTACGGTGCTGGGTTCCTCAGGACTAAATGGCTCCTTCGGAAGACGGACTCTTTGCTATTCTGTCCCCCCCAAACTTCCTTCCCTCGCCCAACCATTCCCAGGTTCTGCACCCCCCCCCCCGAATCTCCAGGAATTTTCCAACACAGCCTTGCAACCCTAAACCACTTTAACTCCCCCCCCCATTTCCCCAGGCTGTGTTGTTGGTGGTTAGGGGACTGGTGAGGAAGAAGCGCAGGGCCAGGTGTGTGTGTGGGTGGGGGGTCTCCTCTCTCCCCCTCCTGCTACTCCCCAGCCACAACCCATCACTCCCCCACACCAGCCAAAAGAAGAAGGGCGGGGCGACTCCTGCAGGTCTTTCCTCCCAGGATCTTTGCTCAAGGCGGGGGAGGGGAGGATTAACGGGGGGGGGAATCAATTCCTATCACTTTAATTTAATCAATGGAAGACACACACCCCTCCCCCCAAAGCTCAATATCTCCCCTCCAAAAGCTCGCCAACTCTGAAGGAGTGTGCACGCAGACGGGAGTTTAGACCCAGTGAAATGTCCTGGGTTCGACACACAATTAGTGATCCGCTCATGGCTTTATTGTGAATCAGCTCAAAACTAAGGGCAACAATAGCAGGACTGAAGCCCTGCTTAAATCTGTGCCCCAAACCACACCCCACTACCCGTGATAGGCTATTTACAGAGGAGGTGCTCCCAGTGGATAGGTTCCTACCAGGGTCCTAGCCGTCTATTGTTCTGGGTTCCCAAGCTGGGTCAGTGGATGTCAGGCCCAGGACATAACACCCAGGACACAACCTTACTGGGCTTAAAGGTGCCCACTGGACTCAGACTGTGTCCTCCACCTCCTTCCCGGGCTTCCAAGCCGCAGCCGGCGGCCCGGGAAACCCAAAGGAGGCTGCAACAATCCCCACCAAGTGGGGCCTCAATTTATACGACTGGATTCAGACTCTCCCTCTGATCCCCTCGTCTTTCTGAGGGGTGACCAGTTTACTCTAAAAAGTCTCTTCGGTGTTTGTATCTCTTGAGGATTGAGGCTGTCTGCCAGGTATGAATCCCTATCAATTAAGTTAGGTACCAGTGCTTTTGAAAGGCTAACAGCACAATCCTTTATTCACAGAAACTCAGCGGGGGGGGATCACCATGTAGCTGAGGGGGGGGGGGGGATATTTGCACAGAATATATTGTTGTTGTTTGGTATGAATGCTTCACTCTGCATGAACATCGGCTGTAGTTTTATAACTTTCACTCTTCAGGAACTGACTGTGGTTAGACCTTGGACTTTCTCCGCCTGGGCCCCTGTGTCAGCTAGCGCAGCCATGGTATGGAATGTGTAGGGAGGATGAGGCCTCGCTTCTCCCACCCCACTTTCTCTTTCTCAGCCACTGCTTCTCTCCCCAGGTGTCCTTGGAGCTGAGGCGCCACTGTGCTCCGTTTTCCCACTAGGAATGCAACGGCGCTGCTTTAGCCCGCACTGCACGGTGTACGCTTATTGGCTTTGGAGTATCAGGGGGTCTGGTTTGAAGGGGGTATATCCTTTGAGGTTCGCGCCCAGCTGGGCATTCCTTGGTATTGAGAGTCTTTGACTGGGGACCCTGACACCCTGAGATTGACTGGTAAGACTATTCCAGCTATTCTCAGTCTCTTCCAGACCCCTAGTCCTTCTTTTAACCAACTCACAAGGTTCCTTGGAGAAGTGTGCGTGTTGCTTTGTGACTACTGAGGAGTTATTCAGTTTCTCCTCTCCGTTCACTATCCTCTCTCATTAGAGGGGACCGGTTAGGAGCGTTATCCAGTCCGCGTTTTTTTTTCAAACTGCTGGCGTGCTTTTACAATCAGCTCCAGAGGCTCCTTCTCTTTCAAGAGCTCACCAGCTAACTCCTCTAACTGTCAACAGTCAACTCTTAACTGTCACTCCCTGAGAATTCTGAGCAACCTGCCCCCACCACTCTCAGTCATGTGACCCAACAGCTCTCTTGTTTACCTGCTGCTGATCAACAAACCTTTAGTCCCCCCACCGTGCCTCTCTAGGGTGGAAGACTCAACAGTACGCAACTTTTCAATGCTTTGTATGGTCTGTGGTTGTCTTTTAGGCATGAAATAGGAGAAAGGCTCTTTTCAGGGGCTAAGCAATTAATATGGTTCCTGCCCTGCATGTGTTCCTCGATGAAGCTGAGGATGGCCACTCTAACTGAATCTCTTTCCATGCCCGACCTGCACATTTGAGATTGCAGCCCCTTCTGCCATGGCATGTGGAGTCCCTGGGGAATCTCCCTGATCTCAGACTGGGGAGGAGAGGGGTCTTCTCTCATCCGTGTCCTCTGCTCCTTCAGCCAATGTGCTGCCATTTCGGCTGTCTGTTGCGGTCTGTCATCCCCGGCCTGCTGACGGAGCTCCCCTCTCATCCCTCCCTGCTCTGATCCCTTCCTTGGCCCTTCTATTGGCTCCTGCCCCTGTCCCTCATGGCCATGCCTGGTCCCAAGGCAGACCATTCCCTTGGAGCCCACAGGACCTTGGATCCCTCAGACTCTCCCATCTCTCACACTGTTGCTTGCCCACCCAAACCCAGCTGCCCCTGGAGCCAAGCAGGGTGGAGTTCTCTGACGGCAGACTTCTGCCTTCTCCTCCAGAACCTGCAGGTCCCAGCTGGACAGGTTCTTTGGTGCACCAGGTTTTTTCCCGGTGTGGGTTCTTTGGTGCAGTTGAAGACTGCCACTGCGACTAAATCTCTTTCCACACTCTGGGCATTCAAAAGGTTTCTCCCCTGTGTGGGTTCTTTGGTGCAGTTGAAGAGTGCCACTCTGACTAAATCTCTTTCCACACTCTGAGCATTCAAAAGGTTTCTCCCTTGTGTGGGTTCTTTGGTGCTTCTGAAGAGTGCCACTGCGACTAAATTTCTTTCCACACTCAGAGTATTCATATGGTTTCTCCCCGAACTTGTTTCTTAACCTTGAACACACAGCGCTCTATCAGATTGCGAAATTTTGTTCCTTGGTGGTAGAAGCGCATCAGCATGATGGTTGGCACTCGGGTTAGGACTGTTGATTTTAACTCGTACCGTTCCCTTTGGTAATATGTTTTATTCTTTTATACTATACTGTGTTTTATGGCAGCGCACTCTTAGTTTGGTTTTAACAAATGTAAAGTTTATATTGTTAGCACCTTTTACCTTGCTGATTTTTGGAAATTTTACTATTTGGCCATTGTAATTTATTTTTTTCTGGTTTTATATTGCTGGCTAATCGCTGTTACAATAAAATTCAATTCATATGGTTTCTCCCCTGTGTGCGTTCTTTGGTGAATTTGAAGATCGCCTCTCTGACTGAATCTCTTTCCACACTCTGAGCATTCAAAAGGTTTCTCCCCTGTGTGGGTTCTTTGATGCTGTTGAAGTTTCCCCCTCTCACTGAATCTCTTTCCACACTCAGAGCATTCATATGGTTTCTTCCCTGTGTGCGTTCTTTGGTGAACTTGAAGATCGCCACTCCTACTGAATCTCTTTCCACACTCAGAGTATTGAAAAGGTTTCGCCCCTGTGTGGGTTCTTTTGTGCAGTTGAAGACTGCCAATGTGACTGAATCTCTTTCCACACTCTGAGCATTCAAAAGGTTTCTCCCCTGTGTGGGTTCTTTGATGCTGTTGAAGTTTCCCCCTCTCACTGAATCTCTTTCCACACTCAGAGCATTCGAAAGGTTTTTCCCCGGTGTGGGTTCTTTGGTGCAGTTGAAGACTGCCACTGCGACTAAATCTCTTTCCACACTCTGGGCATTCAAAAGGTTTCTCCCCTGTGTGGGTTCTTTGATGCCGTTGAAGTTTCCCCCTCTCACTGAATCTCTTTCTACACTCAGGGCATTCAAAAGGTTTTTCCCCGGTGTGGGTTCTTTGGTGCGGTTGAACACTGTCACTGCGACTAAATCTCTTTCCACACTCTGGGCATTCAAAAGGTTTCTCCCCTTTGTGCGTTCTTTGGTGAACTCGAAGATTGACACTGCTACTGAATCTTTTTCCACACTCTGAGCATTCAAAAGGTTTCTCCCCTTTGTGGGTTCTTTGGTGAACTTGAAGAGTGGCACTCTGACTAAATCTCTTTCCACACTCTGGGCATTCAAAAGGTTTCTCCCCTGTGTGGGTCCTTTGGTGAACTTGAAGAGTGGCACTCTGACTAAATCTCTTTCCACACTCTGAGCATTCAAAAGGTTTCACCATTGTGTGGGTTCTTTGGTGCTTCTGAAGAGTGCTATTGTCACTGAATCTCTTTCCACACTCAGAGCATTCATATGGTTTCTTCCCTGTGTGCGTTCTTTGGTGAACTTGAAGATCGCCACTCCTACTGAATCTCTTTCCACACTCAGAGTATTGAAAAGGTTTCGCCCCTGTGTGGGTTCTTTTGTGCAGTTGAAGACTGCCAATGTGACTGAATCTCTTTCCACACTCTGAGCATTCAAAAGGTTTCTCGCCTGTGTGGCTTCTTTGGTGCAGTTGAAGACTGCCACTCTGACTGAATCTCTTTCCACACTGTGAGCATTCATATGGTTTCTCCCCTGTGTGGGTTCTTCGGTGCTTCTGAAGATGGCCACTCTTAATGCATCTCTTTTCGCCTCTCTGTGTTCTTTGGTGCACAAGGACCTGTGATCTCTTTCTAAAAGACTTTCCACGAATAGTGGATTTACTTCCCTTCATTATCTTGTACTTTGGAAAATGTACATTACTCTTTCTTCCATCTCTCTTCTCAATCAACTGGCCACCTTTGTTTCTCTTAGGTCTGCCTCGTTTCCCGATGTTTTCTTTCAGGTCTTCCTTTTTAAGTCTGTCTGGCATCTGCGGATGAAGTTCCTCATCCTCCTCATCCCTCTGTTTATTCTCTGCTTAAGAAAGAAAGACATCCTGTTAGCACCTGGGAGGGCTTCTAAGGTCCAAAGGCATCTATCTGACTGGAGTAGAAAAGGACTGGCAACCCATTAGCCTCATCCAGATTGGCTGATCTTAACCACCCCTCCAGCAGAACGTTGTTCAGAAGTCAATCAAAAAATCCCTGGCTATTACTTTCCTGTTCCCTTGACATAACCGTGAAGGATACTCATTCTCAGCCAGCTTACTTGGGAAGGAAGTATGCTCTTGGGATCCTCTTGAGGAACTCTCCAGCCTTTCTTTGAATTGAAGGCCATTGTCTATTTCCACTGTAGTCTCTCTTATACTTCTT
>NW_015169965.1:34593-35464 GCF_001447785.1 Gekko japonicus | reverse complement strand
TGTCTCTTGCCTTGAGAAACCTACAGGGTTGCCGTAAGTCAGATGTAACTTGACCGGAAAAAATAAATGTTAAACAATGAGTGGTGGAATGACAGGGCCCAGTAGAAGCTCGATAGGAGCCACATGAACAGTAGGGCTGTCAGTCCAGTGGGAAGGTGGAGGCCTAATGAATGGCATCATGTCGACAGCATAACATCATAACCAGTGTCAACCTGGAATTGACAGCACTGCGTTTGGCGAGATGCTCTAGGATTCACCTGAAACTCTGTGGTAAATCAGTATAGTGTTTTGGGTGAATCCCTGAGCATCACACCAACATAATGAAGTCACTTCTGAATTTGTGCCAGAGGTGACTTTGCAGTGTCAGCATGAAAACACCATGCCCCTTTCCCATGTGGATCCCCGGCTCCAGGAGCAGTGGTAGCCACAAACCCTAGGGCATGTCTAATGAACAATGGCTGTGGTCACACGGAGCATTAGGCACGCTAGAGGGACGGAAGATAGGCGGATTTTCCGGCCGCGATCTCACCGCCACATCTGGGAAGCGTCGAGCTCCCGTGGCGAACCCGAGGCTTCCCGCAAAAATCGCGGGGCAAGGGCGGGCGTCTGATCGCGTTTCTGGTGGTAGTTCCGGCGCCCGCCCATGTCCCCTCGGAAAAAGGGGTTTTTTTTCAAAGTCTCCACGGATGCGCACAAGCACCCAAGGGAGCATGCGCACATTTGAGTTTTTTTTAAAAAACCAACCCGGTTTGCCCCGCGCCCCGCTTCTTTGCCGCGCCGCAGGACTGTGATCGGCACCTCCCCCCTACCACGGGACCTCCACGGGACCTCGATCGGTAGGTCTGCTCGAGCAACCACGCGGTTTTTAGCC
>NW_015169965.1:20896-30863 GCF_001447785.1 Gekko japonicus | reverse complement strand
AACACTCTGTGTCACACAGTGGCCAGAAATACCAGTGCCATCAGGAGGTCCAGCAGTGGGGCCAGGACATTAGAAGCCCTCCCACTGTTGACCCCCCCCCCAAGCACCAAGAAGACAGAGCATCACTTGCCCCAGAGCCCCTAGCTATACCTTGTGGCTAATAGCCACTGATGGACCTCTGCTCCATATGCTTATCTAATTCCCTTTTGAAGCTGTCCATGCTTGTAGCCGCCACCACTTCCTGTGGCAGTGAATTCCATGTGTTAATCACTCTTTGGGTGAAGAAGTACTTCCTTTTATCCGTTCTAACCCGACCGCTCAGCAATTTCATGGAGTGCCCACGGGTTCTTGTATTGTGAGAAAGGGAGAAAAGTACCTCTTTCTCTACCTGCTCTTTCCCATGCATAATCTTATAAACCTCGATCATGTCACCCCTCAGTCGTCTTTTCTCCAAGCTAAAGAGCCCTAAGCGCTTTAACCTTTCCTCATAGGGAAAGTGTTCCAACCCTTTTATCATTTGAGTTGCCCTTTTCTGCACTTTTTCCAAAGCTATAATATCTTTTTTAAGGTGTGGTGCCCAGAACTGCACACAGTATTCCAAATGAGGTCTCACCATTGATTTATATAGGGGCATTATTATATTGGCTGATCTGTTTTCAATACCCTTCCTAATAATCCCCAGCATAGCATTGGCCTTCTTTATTGCAGTCACACACTGTCTCGACATTTTCAGTGAGTTATCTACTACAACTCCAAGATCTCTCTCTTGATCAGTCTCTGCCAGTTCAGACCCCATCAAGGTGTATTTATATTTAGGATTTTTGGCTCCAATGTGCATCACCTTGCACTTGGCCACAGGTCGGGGCAGCTATTGGTTAACAAAAATCTGTTTGCAGGTTTCTTCGGGCTCTGGTAAAGGCCTGAAAGATGCTTCTGGATATTACGGAGGCTGAACGCAATCTGTGTGGAAGATCACCGGTGCGTGCCATATTGATACCTGCCACAGTGCTCTTGAGCAGCTCCCCATTCATCTCAATGGCAGTGGCACGGGGGATTTTCCACTTGGATTCTGCCCAGAATGGAAGGGGGGGGGAAATATACTATGTACAACAGGGAAACATTGAGAGAAAACATCCTTATGCCATGGGCTGGGGTGCAGGCAGAGAGAGAGAGTCCAAGTCCAGTCCAAGGTCAGAGCAGAGAGGTAGCCAATAACAAGAGTCCAAAACACAATCCGGGAGCAGAGTCGTTCAGAGCCGAGGTCAAGGAGTCAAGAGTTCAGGACACGGGTAGAGACCGGAACACGGCCGGGGGTGGTTGCAAAGCGTCGTCAGATTGACTAGTTGCTGCCGCAAGGAACGAGCGTCGAGTGGGGAACTAAATACTCCTCCGCTGCTGCTGCTCATTAACGCTCGTCGGGAGCAGCCCAGCATCTGCTAAAACTCAGGACTGAGTGAGCGTCTGCCCCAAAGGCGTGCCACCCGTCGCCTGGACATCAAGTCCTGGCGGAGTCGGTTCCTCAAACGCTCAACCCGCGGAGGCAAGTCAGGGGGGCTGTTTGCTGTTAATTGTTCCTCATCAGTTGTTGCTGATGCGGGCCGCCTCGGCAAGCTCTCGGCCTCCGACGCGTCATCGGGGCCAGGTGTGGGTTCTGCTGAAGCTGGGAGCTCACCCTCACCAGTACTCATGACACCTTACTGTTCCCTCTAAGCTGTGATGTCTTGTGAGTGAAAATTCTACTTTGTGAGCTGCTGGCGTTAAGGTTGTGAGCAAGCGATTTGGCTACCACATAAATTAGTTTTCTCTGGAGCCCTCCTTGCTGAGCCAAGACAAAAATGGGTGAGCTGGAGGCTAAAAAACTGTGAGCTAGCTCACACTAACTCAGCTTAGAGGGAACACTGCTTACCACTTCTGCCTGAAGAAGCAGAAGCATGCTTACAAACAGGGGTCGTTTCATAGAAAAAGAGCTAGTGGAACTCATTAGCATAACTCATTAGCATATGCCACACCCCCTGACATCACCGGAAGTGTGTCATAAGGCCACACCCACCACTCAGTCTTAAAGGTTAGTCTTAAAGGTGGTATTTGTTAGTCTTAAAGGTGCTATTTGAACTCTTGGACTATTTTGCAGCAGCAACAGACTAACACAGCTACCTCGGGGAGGCTCCTGGATGGGGTTGGGAGTCCTTGCGGACCTTGGGGTTGTGGAGTGGCCTCGGCCAGGCAGAGGGGGAGGACGCCAACTTACCCTCCTGCTTCTTCCTCCTTCTGCAACAGAATGAGGCTGGAAGAAGGGGGCGGCCAGAAGAAGGGGTGGGGCTTCATCGTGTGCCCCGCTCCCTGCACCTAACCCGGGGGAACTACGATCCCCCCGCGATCTCCCCCGAAATGACCTCTGTTTACAAAAGTCTTGTCCGACACTAACATTGCTGAAGTTGGCTTGGCCTGAGTCAGTCTGTATTCCAAGTGTTAAAATCAAATTGGCTACAGCGTGCGTTCAATTTTCTCTTCTGCTTCCCATTCCCCCTGGCACGAGTAGCGTGAGAAAGCCTTAAAAGTCCCACTCTACCAGTTTCTTGTAGGTATGACATGACCGCTTAAAAGGCAGCTATAATTCGTGGACGTATTAGGCAGGGTATTTCCAGCACGGAGTTATTCATACCCTTGGACAAAGCACTTCGTGTCCAGGTGGGGTCACTTGAGATTGGACTGAGAGGATTAGCTCAGAGGAAGCCGAGAGGCAGGAGGGTCAAAGAGTGCCAGGGTTCTGGGAGGTTACGTAAAACCAACGCACTGGGAGTGCCGATTAGGAACGATGATGCACAGGCAGTTTATTTTCAAACAGGGAACGTAACAAAGAGCACAAACTCTAGTCCAACAAAGTTAAAGTTGCTAATAGTAAGGCAAGCTGAAACAAAGGATGTGAGGAATGCATTGCTTTCAAAAATCCTTAAAGAAAACCACTGGATTATAACGGAAAATAAGAAGGAGAAGAGACTGGATTTATACCCCACCCTTCACTCAGAGTCTCAGAGCAGCTTACAATCTACTTCCCCTTCCCCTCCCCACCACAGACACCCTGTGAGGTAGGTGGGGCTGAGAGAGCTCTTGACAGAAACTGCTCTTTCAAGGACAGCTCTGACAGAACTGCGGCTTGCCCAAGGTCATCCAGCAGCTGCAAGTGGAGGAGTGGGGAATCAAACCCGGTTCTCCCAGATTACAGTCCGTGCACTTAACCACTGCACCAAACTGGCTCTGAAGAACACAGTTGGTTTTTATACCCCACTTTTCTCTACCCTCTCCTGCCAACCTAGCGGTGCTCATCTCCGTTTCAAAGCCGAAGAGCCAGCGCTGTCCGAAGACATTGCCGTGGTCATGTGGCCGGCATGACTAAAAACCAAGGTGCACGGAACGCTGTTACCTTCCCACTGAAGCGGTACCTATTTATCTACTTGCAATTTCTTGCTTTCAAACTGCTAGGTTGGCAGGAGCTGGAACCAGAGACGGGAGCTCACTCCAGCATTTGGCACTCGGGTCTCGAACTGCTGAACTACCAACCTTCTGGCCTGCACTTCAGCATCTTAACCACGGGTCATTTCGTAGAAAAAGAGGTGCAGGAGCTCATTAGCATAACTCATTAGCATAATTTATTTGCATATGCCACACCCCCTGACATCACCGGAAGTGTGTCAGAAGGCAACACCCACCGCTCAGGCGCCACTGGACTGTTTTGGATTGCTAGCTGTTGGGAGGGAGGGAACATGCAGATCTGTCCTCGCAGAGGAGGGAGAGCTTGTACCTGAATAAAACTTGGTCTTAAAGGTGCCACTGGGCTCTGAAACTTACCTGGCTGCTTCTTGCTCTGACTGAGGGCTGCTGGGAACAGGGGGTGGGGCTTGTTGCATGTGCCCACCCTTTTGGCTTTTTACTGCCGGAGCTCCGCTCCTGTGCCCTCCTGCAGGAAATGACCCCTGATCTTAACCACTTGAGCCACCGCAGCTCCTCCCCTTTAAAAGGGGCCTACAAAAACTTACAGTGGAGAGTTCTGTTAGTGGCTCTTGGTGTCCTCCATGGAACCTCCACATTCAGACACAGAATGCTGGGGGGGGGCAACAGGAGATAACTTGTAGTCCTTCTTGTGGTCTTTTCAGAGGCATCTGGCTGGCTGCGACTGAAAACAGGATGTGGTGCTAGAGGGCTCTCTTTTGTGTGTGTTATCAATAAAGGAGGCTCTTAGGTCAAAATGCAAAAGAAGATAATTAGGGGAGGAGGCATTACTGTTTCCATGCATGGCTACCGAAGCGGTAAAATCTCTATGAAAAAGTAAGACCAGCGATGTAAGGGTTTTCTCTTTCTCTGTGTGACCGCCTTATGTGCAACCTCTGCCCCGTGGTGTTCTGAGGTGACGTCTGTTATGCTGCCTCCTCGCCCTCCTTTGCGTTTCGTACTCATTTCCACTGCCACCAGGGTCTCTTGCCGTATCATTTTTAGTTGGACCCAAAGAAAAGGATGGCTTTGTTGTATATGGTAGAATAGCAGAATGGTCAGCGCATGGGGGGTGGCTCTGAGGTAAAAGGAGATCTTTACTGTAAAATAAGTAGCAGGACAAAGTTTGCTTTTCTTTAACATAAATGGGGTTTGTTTATAACAGTGTAACAGTTTCTGTATGGTTGGTAAGCTTAATGTTTTCAGACAGTGCAATGGTTCCAGATAGGTTCTCTAAATTTCCTTAAACAGGCCTAGCCACAGAGGTGTAGTGGTTAGGAGCATGGACTCTAATCTGGGAGAACCAGGTTTGATTCCCCACTCCTCCACATGCAGCTGCCAGTGTGGCCTTGGGTCAGTCACAAGTTCTGTCGGAGCTGTTCTCTCAGGAGCAGTTCTGGAAAGAGCTCTCTCAGCCCCACCTACCTCACAGTGTGTTGTGGGGAGGGGAAGGGAAAGGAGATTGTAAGCCGCTCTGAGACTCCTTCAGGTAGTGAAGGGTGGGGTATAAATCCAATCTCTTCTTCTTCTTCACTTGCCACTTAGGCTAATGACTTGCACAAAGCTTAATTCCCCAACTTGCCACCCAGTTTAATGTCTTCCGCAAGGGCTCATTTTCCTCTGTTACCACTTAGGCTAATAACCTCCACACAGATTTCTCTCAGATGCTCTGCCCCCCAAGAGTACAGCTGCCACCCAATCATAACACACTTCCACCACCTATCCAGCCTCCTTTTTCACTTTACAGGCCTACAGTTTAGATCGCAGAAACGTGCATTTAAAACTCCACATTAAAACACAGAAATAAAACACACAGAGACAATATTTACATGGCAAAACACCCCAAGCGACTTAACACACATCTCATTCACTCAGAATGGATTGCAATTTTTTTTCATTTCAGATTTTTGATTTGCAAAGCAAGGTGGGCTATTACAATCAGTCTTGTCATCCGCCCTTCTCCTACTAATATATTGTCTGTTGCAGCAACAGACGCAAAATTAATCATGCCGCTGAAACCAAGGAAATGCACACTGGGGGACAATGGTCGTAAATAAGCAGTCCTTTGTTTAATTTACGTACGATAATCTATTTCCAGCCCCGTGCTTATGCTTTAAATCGTGGGAGAGTTTTGCTTTGTTGCGGCTAAACATGTAAGATGCTTTTGGTTCCAGGTGGCACTTGGTGGCCGGAGTGCAATGGTTAACAAATGGTTGCCTGCCCTGAGACCTGAAGACGGAGCAGGCTATGTGCACTAAATAAATCAGGGCTATTTTTGGGCAGGAACGCACAGGAACGGAGTTCCGGCTGGCTCCCGAGTTGGCCACGCCCAGCAGGAACTCATTAGCATAATAGGCCACACCCAACAGCAGAAACTCATTAGGATTGGCTACATTAGGGTGTGTGTGGCCTAACATGCAAAGGAGTTCCTGCTACCAAAAAAGGCCCTGGGTTTTGACAACAAACAAGGTAAACAGAATAAGAAGCAAAAGGTGGGTGTGGCTGGATAACCACACTTCTGGTAACATGGGGGTGCGGCCTAATGTGCTAATGAGCTGTGCTGTCAGGGGTGTGGCCCAATATGCTAACGAGTTCCTGCTGTTGGGTGTGGCCTATTATGCTAATGAGTTTCTGCTGGGCTTTTTCTACAAAAAGAGCCCTGAAATAATACATTAAATATGCCCTGACCTCGATAGCCCAGTCTCATCAGATCTCGAAAGCTAAGCAGGGTCAGCCCTGTTCAGTACTTGGATGGGGCGCCACCGAGGAAATACAGGGTTGCTTTGCAAAGGCAGGCAGTGGTAAATCATAGAACCGTAGCGTTGGAAGGGGCCATACAGACGATCTAGTCCAACCCCCTGCCCAGTGCAGGACCAGCCTAGAGCATCTCTGACATCTCTTAGCCTGGGCTGATCTGGCCATGCAGACCCAGGATTTTGTAACCTTGTGGTGAGATGACTGTAACGTGCTCCTCATTGGGCCCCCCTTGAGGATGATTCAGAACCTGAAGCTGGTTCAGAAGGTGGCAGGCCGCTTATCGTCAGGAGGAGCTATCTGGCAGGAAACATAACCTTGCCTATTTTAAAACAGCCACACTGGTGGGCAATTTTTTCCCACTGAGTTCACTTCCAGGTGCTGGTTATGTCTTACAAAGCCCACCATTTATTTATTTATTTATTAAATTGGATGTAATAGACCGCCCTTCCCTGCAAGCAGGGCTCAGAGCGGCTTACAACAATATTATTTATTTTTGGTTTTTTATTTCATTCGACTTACTATACCGCCCCGACCCCAAGGGGTCTCTGGGCGGTTTACATAGGGGGGTTCTAAGAACGCGTTCTTCCCTAACTAGGGCCACATGGTGTAGGGACGGGGCTGCCTACCGGCACCCAGGTGGTGGACCTGTTGTTTTTCCTCCAGCTCGCTTCCGTTTTTCCTCCAGCTATTAAACATTCACATCCAGTACATTTAAAAAGTTCAATAAATAACCGTAGGTAAAAATAGTATACAAAATACTTAAGATGGCGGAAAACCCTAACTCCCCGGTATCCCTGGGGGGAGGGGGCTATGGGGAATGGGGAACCACATTGCAAGTGCCAGAAGAGGTCTCATTGCTGTCCTCAGCCGAAAGCCCGGCGGAACATCTCTGCCGTGCATGCCTTGCGGAAAGGTCACAATTCCTGCAGGGCACAGATGTCTTCTGACCGAGCGTTCCACCAGGCATTCCAACCTGGTCAAGGTAGGACAGCTGGGCCTCTCTTCAGCCGAAGACCACCAGTAAGTTCTTATTTCCTGAGCGTAATGCCCTTCCAGGCCAATCACTGTCTGGGACCCACATAGCTGAAGGGCCATCCCTTCCCATACGCCCCCACCCCAGCCATGGCCTTCAGGCTGCCACCTGCTAGATGCCCCCCCCCATTTAGGGCGGCCCACCTGGCATCATCCAGGGCCCACGGTTTCTCCATCACAGCTTCCAGCCTCTGGAAATGGCTCCCTGAGGAGGTATTGGGGAGGGGCACTATCTCTAGAGGTGAGGTTTGGCGAGGCTATTTCATTCGCCCAGGTTTTTTAACAGGGCTGCGGGCATCTCTTTTTAGGGGAAAGGAGGTTTTGTTGTATATTCTGTATTTGACTTTGTAAGCTCCCTTGAGCCATGGGGAAAGGCAGGACATTAATATTTAAATATGTTTAAATAAAAAACACACTTGGAGCGGCTGTAGAGGAAAATAGGTTCGAAGCATACGGAGCAGCATCTTGGCGATGTGGATGATTATTAATACAAACAGGGGGGTGGTCTAAGGAATTAAAAGTGGGATAAAGTATTGGGAAATTTCCTGCTGTATCCTTCCCTCTGCGTACCCGGGGGGAGCCCCCTGAGGAGGCAGAAATGCTTGCTCTGGAGCCGTAGGCAGGCCTGTTCTACCACTTTAAAAAGGTAAAGGTTCCCTTGCTCGAAAGCCAGTCGAATCCGACTCTAGGGTTGCGGTGCTCATCTCCGTTTCAAAGCTGAAGAGCCAGCGCTGTCCGAAGACATTTCCGTGGTCATGTGACCGGCATGACTAAACACCAAGGTGCACAGAATGCTGTTACCTTCCCACTGAAGTGGTACCTATTTATCTACTTGCAATTTCTTGCTTTCGAACTGCTAGGTTGGCAGGAGCTGGAACTAGAGACGGGAGCTCACTCCATCATGCGGCACACTCGGGTCTCGAACTGCTGAACTACCGACCTTCCACAGCCTGCAGTTCAGCGTCTTAAACACTTGAGCCACCGCAGCTCCTCACACACACACACATATATATCAACCAAACTGAAGCCAGCTTTCCTTAGGCTGGGTGATGGCACCATGGAAGGACACTGTCTTTTCCTGTCATCAGAACCTCAAAAGTGTCAGTTGACCAGAAAAGGAAACCTGGCTTGGCTCAGTGTTTGCTTTGGGGGAATCCCTCTTCTGTTTCAGCTGTACACCTGGATATACAGTTTTGCTCTGGACTTTGACCCTGGGCCTATCAACAGTAGTGTGCTCCGTCTCCAGTTCTGCCCATATACCAGACTCAATTCAATTCAATTCAATTCAAATACCTTTTATTGGCATACAGTATATACCAGACTCTTTGGTTCAAGGGTTGGCCACCTTAGAAAAGCAGACTTGGGAACACTGTGGGCTTTGA
The DNA here is from genome assembly GCF_001447785.1 of Gekko japonicus. Taxonomy (NCBI): domain Eukaryota; kingdom Metazoa; phylum Chordata; class Lepidosauria; order Squamata; family Gekkonidae; genus Gekko; species Gekko japonicus. Next base: position 22,206 of record NW_015169965.1, on the reverse strand, counting down.
GAAGCAGGGCCACCGCTGAAATGTGAGATCTGCGGTGCAGGGGTGAAATTGTGAAAGAAATGTGGAGGCAACGGTGCCATGAGAAATTACAGCAGAGCCTGCCTCTGTGGAATCCCCCGTTGGCTGCGTCTTCCCACTACGAAACAGCACAGAGCTCCAAAGTGAGCCAGTCTCTCCTCCTGCTCCATAACACAATCTGTCTTCCGTAAACTAATTTAATTCCTTTGATTGCTTTTCCCAGACAGACCACAAGATGGTAGTGCTCCGGATTCGCAGACGTTGCTGGAAGCAAAATGCAGAGTATCCAGTGCAGTATCATTAGGGAGTGTCTCTTCCAGCAGGAAATGATTGACAAGGAAGGTATCTAGGCAAGGAAGTCTAGGCAAAGAAATCTTATCTTGTCTGTGCAAAAATGCTCCACTGAAATGAAAGGCCGCTGAGGGGAAATTCACTTCGCCAGGGCTGTTCTTCGCAGTGTGTGTGTGGGGGGGGTGTTCCAAGACATGCTCATACAGGATCATGCACAATATTTTTGACCGTTTTTTGGCCTCTCCGAAACAACCTCTTACATCCAAAAGAAAAAACAAAATAAGCTTTCCTTCTTCCACAGGGACCTGCTCTTATATAACAGTTTGCCAGTGAAAGTTAATGCTATGGTAGCCAGTGTGGCCAGTCATACTAGCACAGTAGTCCCTGTGGGCCAGTTTAAATGACAGTGGGCCAGGAAGCAGGCTAGACCAACTGACAGGTTCTCTACAACAGGCTGATTTTAGAACATGGAGAAACCATTCACATCTGCATCCATCCCACTTACATCCTCCAGGTGGTTCAGCCCAGGAAAGCTTTGTCACAGTTCCACAGCATGGGTAAACAGGGTGCATCTACCTGCCTGTCTAACCCGGCCTATTTTACTCTGGCCTCATATAAAACCTTAACATCACTTAAATTCTCCCAAAGTAGTGTTCTGGGTGTCTGAAAACCAGAGGCTTCCAGCATTTTAAACAATACTGGCTTACCTTGCTTGCTCCGTGCATCAATTAAGTGACCTTTCTCTGCTGATACCTGAGAATTTTACAGCCTTCTGACATGCGTGTGGTGTAGTGGTTCGCATATCAGATTTGGTTCTGAGCAGGGGTCATTTCGTAGAAAAAGAGGTGCAGGAGCTCATTAGCACAACTCATTAGCATAACTTATTTGCATATGCCACACCCCCTGACATCACCAGAAGTGTGTCAGAAGGCAACACCCATTGCTCAGGCTCCACTGGACTGTTTTGGATTGCTAGCTATTGGGGGGGGGGAGACGTGCAT
>NW_015169965.1:16275-20791 GCF_001447785.1 Gekko japonicus | reverse complement strand
GGCTCTGACGCAGGCGTGGTGGGAGCGGGGGGTGGGGCTTGTTGCATGTGCCCGCCCCCTGGGATCTTTACTGCCGGAGCTCCGCTCCTGTGCGCTCCTGCAGGAAATGACCCCTGGTTCTGAGAGACCCAGGTTCAAATCCCCATTCTGCCATGAAAGCCTGCTGGGCGGCCTTGGGCCAAACACACTCTCGCTCTCATTCTAACCCAGGGTGATTGTTGCGAGAATAAAATGGAGCAGAGAAGAACGGTGGTTAAAAACTGCTTTGAGTTCCCATGGGGGAGAAAATCTAAGTAAATAAATCCACAAGAAGAAGGAGAGTTGATTTTTATACCTCGCTTTCCTTAAGGAATCTCAAAGCGGCTGACAATCACATTCCCTTCCTCTCCCCACAACAGGCACCTTGTGAGGTAGGTGGGGCCGAGAGAGTTCTGACGGAACTGTGACTGGCCCAAAGTCACCCAGCAGCAGGCCCGTAGCCAGGATTTTTAAAATCAGGGGGTGTTTAAATTTCTTAGGGGGCACTGGCTAAGTGAATTCAGTTTCTGGGGGAAATAGAGAGGTGCTGTGTGGCTACACATGGCCACCGTAGCTGGCCCGTGATGCCAGGCAGCTGCGCAGGAATACTCGGCTCCTTCCCCGCACCCTCTGCCACTGCTCGGGGGCCCTTGGCTAGATGGGAAGTCATGGGGCCTTGACAGTAAGTCGGGGGGCCTAGCCATGAGATATCCCACTGTGGCTACAGGCCTGCCCAGCCGGCTTCGTTGGAGGAGGAGGAGGAGGAGTGGGTAGGGCTGCCAAGTGGGGGCAGGGGGCAGGTAAACCCCCGCTTTGGAGGCCCGATTTCCACCGCCGCAGAATCGGGCCCCAGGGGGAACTCCGCCCCCCGAACCGCAGCGTCACAGGAAGTGACGTGCATGTCGACCATGTTGGGGGTGTGGCCCAGATCGGGGAGGGAAAACTCTATGGTTTTCCCTCCCACGATCGTGGCCACGCCCTCAACGTGGTCGATGTTGCACGTCACTTCCTGGTATGTGCTGGCGGCGCGCGCTTCGCACGCACACATCTGGGGACGGCTCCCGGAGCCGGCAAAGGCTCCCCCGCCGGTGAGTATTTTGGACTTGGGAACCCTAGGAGTGGGTAATCAAAACCCATTCTCCGGATTAGAGACCGCCACTCTTTACCCCTAACACCACGCTGCCTACAGGTTGAGAGTTCTGTATAACTGATGAATGTAAAATGTCACAAGCCTTGGTTCAATAAAAGATCCTCTGTTTTTTTTGCTTCTTTGAAACCCTCTTTGCAATCTTTTCCACACTTGACTGCCACTCAGATGGAATGCATTGGCTCCCTCCAGCCCTGACAAGGTGACCGAGGGCACCATAACTGTACCATGCGATTGCAGCAGGGGGCTAGATGCGATTCCAGCCTCAGAGATCTGATTTGTATGTAAATGCTGTGCAGTCACCTCAAGGGGAAAGAGGGCTTCTCTTCACCAGACGCTTTTGAGGCATCCTGGCTGTGGGTTTGGGCTGCGCTGGGTTTTCTTTTGTGGGGAGGGGAAGGGAAAGGAGTTTGTAAGCCAATCTCTTCTCTCTCTTCGCTCTTCTTTTTGCTTCTCAGATACTGTAAGAGCTTGGCAATGGAACAGTTTTGCCTTTAAAGTGAAGGCTGTTTGAGCAGGATAGTTTTCATCAGAATGTAAACATAATTGTGATAGTGGGTAAGGTCCATTAAAAATGGTATCACTGTAATGCTCACTATGAGATCTCCATTTTAGGAAGAATGTCGTGTGTGTCCGCGCACATGGGCGTGCTTGTGTGAGACAGACAAACAGACACACGCACACACAGAGCACTACCTAAAATCTCAACAGGGTCACTTGGTGTTGCAAAATATTTGGCTGAATTCATTTTCCATTTTTTAAATTATTTGTTGTTGTTGTTGTTGTTCGGTCGCACAGTCGAGTCCAGCTCTTCACAACCCCATGGACCACATTATGCCAGGCCCTCCTGTCTTCCGTTGCCCTCTGGAGTTTGCTCAACCTTATGTTCGTTGCATCGATAACACTGTCTAACCATCTCATCCTTTGCCGTCCCCTTCTTCAATCTTTCCCAGCATCAGGGTCTTCTCCAGTGAGTGCTCCCTTCTCATTTGTTGGCCAAAGTATTTGCACTTCAGCTTCAGTATCTGGCCTTCCAGGGAACAGTCAGGGTTGATTTCCTTTAGGATTGACTGATTGGATCTCCTTGCAGTCCAAGGGACTCTCAAGAGTCTTCTCCAGCACCATAATTTGAAAGCATCTATTCTTTGGTGTTCAGCCTTCCTTATGGTCCAACTCTCGCAGCCATACATTACTACTGGGAATACCATCACTTTGACCATTTTAATTTTTTAAAAATTCTAGTCCAAAGCTGTTTGTTTTCACAAGCTTTGGCCTAATAGGTGGGTATATTGATCAGAGTTCCAGACTAGGTTCTGAGAGACCTAGGTTGGAATCCGCTCTTTGCCTAGAAATGGAGCCACAGCTCACAACTGTAAATCAGAATACATTGGAGGTCAGACTCCGTAAGAAGGCACACAGGTTTTCTGGGCTCTTGCATTCAGGGCTTTCAAACTGGGACTTCTAACAGGGGAGTTGAGCTTTGGAGAGTAGGTGGCAAAGGACGGCCATGTGCAGAGATAAAAAAGGCCCAGGGAGATGATGGTTGTTGGAGAGAGAAATGCATTATAAACATAAGAACATAAGAGAAGTCAAGTTGGATCAGGCCAATGGTCCATCCAGTCCAACATGCTGTGTTACACAGTGGCCAAAACCCAGGTGCCATCAGGAGGTCCACCAGCAGGACCAGAGTTCCAGAAGCCCACCCACTGTTGCCCCCCAAGCACCAAGAATATAGAGCACCTGACCTAGTACTGAGCCCTGTGCTACCCCACTGCTGACTACCTTCGACTGTGAAAACTGCCCATTTCTACTCACTCTCTGTTTCCTGGTAATTGACCAGTTTTAATCCACAAAAGAACTTGTTCTCTTATCCCATGACTGCTGAGTTTACTTATCAGCCTGTGATAAGAAACTTTATCAGAAGCTTTCTGGAAGTCTAGGTAAACAATATTTTTATCTTTATATCTTTATTGCATTAGCAAAAAAGCCATAGCAACAGAACAGGATAAAAACACGTGACCAACAGCAAAGCCAAGCAAGTAATAACAAATCAGTCATTTTTTGCAAAGATAAAACAAAAACAAAAACCCCACACTTAAAATTATCAACTTAGTAAATACACAGTCGACGGTTGTCAACAATAAGCTAATTAAACTCCAGGAGATTTGTTTTCCTAATCACCGTGGCTAAGAAGGAAGCCACTATAACCGTGGTTTGATTGTCAGAGGAATAATCAGACAATAACACTGAAACTACCCAAGGAAGAAAAGGAAGCTTTTCTTTTCTCATAACGGGAATGATATCTCTCTCTCTTTCCTTATTCCACTTTAAAGTATAACAATATGACGGAATAGCCTCAGGGGGGGCAAGACCCAAAGATAAACCAGAGCAAGTACTTCGGGCTCTTTGAAGGGTGCTACTGTAGTCAAGATCCTTTAGTTTGGATTTAATTTCTCTGAGCAACTCATTTGACATTGGAGTTGTTATATCAATCCCCAAAGTTGTTAATTTCTGTTTAACTAACTTTGCTCGACTACTCTTGTAGGTGTCACGGGGGATTAAATGTGAGAAGCCCACTTTATTTATGCTACCTCCCCGGGCACCATTCTTCACAAACAGTTTAAAAGCTGCAAGCCAGGCTCTCTTTTCAATTGATGGTTAAGCAAATTCAACCCTAAGTGCGGTTCCCGCTACACATCTCGGAACTGCCGCAATTTCCCTCAAAAAGGTGTGTAGGGGGGAGTTAAGGATTTCAGATACACCTTCAATCCACACCGCACACCCATAAAGGATCTGCGGGGTAACCTTAGCATTGAAAATCTTAATGGCAGCTGGTATATGCTTTGCACCTTTAGAGTAAAAGAATTTTTTGATCACCTTGATTGTAATATTTGCAGCTTTGAGAGTTGCCTGAATATATGGTTTCCATGATAAGTTGTAGTTAAAAATAATACCCAGGTAGCTAAAGGAGGGGACTCTCTCCAAAGCCCCGCCCAGTGCATTTATCACCTTAGGTCCATTATGAAATGTTCTAGAGAATCTAAGGACCTTTGATTTGGAATAGTTAACTTTAAGATCCTCTTTATTGCAGTATGTAATGAATGCATTAATTACTAATTTTAAACCTAGTTCTGTTTTGGAAAAGAGGACGGCATCATCTGCATAAAGAAGGATTGAGATTGGTATATTTGCAAGAAATACTTGCTCGCCAAATGATGTAATACAAGGGAGTGATCCAATGGGTGAGGCCCCTTTGCGGAAACCTATCTGTTCTGGATAGAGAATCGCTTCCTGATCAATCCAATCTGTTAGTCTCTCAAGGAGCTGTGCCGCATATATTTTCCCTGGAAT
>NW_015169965.1:5840-15424 GCF_001447785.1 Gekko japonicus | reverse complement strand
AGAGAGTAAGCTTATAGGGCGATAGTTATGAGGATCAGCCCTATTGCCTTTCATGTAAATTGGAACTATGATTGAACGCTTCCACTCGGTCGGTATAGCACCAGAATTATTTATTAATGAGAAGATGGAGGCTAAACAAGAACCCCAACAGGTAGGGTTCATCAAAAATAGTTCGGGAGGAATAAAATCTGGTCCGGGAGCTTTTCCTCATTTCAATGTTTTATTATGTTAATTATTTGGCAAGGGGAAACCACCGGCCAACTTCCAATATTCTCAAGTTAGGGACTGGAGGGACTGGATGCCATATGATCAATCGGTGTGGGTTCCATTGAACTTTAAAGGAAGGTGCTATAATGAGATATTCACTGGGATGTGGTTATATCTGCCTGGTGGTATGAGGGAGGGGAGGAGTTTTTAATTAGTTTCCAAAAAAGCTTGTGATCATTATTTGCTATCGCTAAATGGAGGGATAACCAATCTTTCTAAGATGTTAGCTTTTTCTTTCGTTTAATAGTCTTCTTATATTCTTGTTTAAGGGATCTAATATTTTCTGCATCCTCCTGCAGACCTGTACTCTTGGTTATTCGAAACTGTAATCTGATTAATCTCTTCAATTCCCTACACTCCTCATCATACCAATTATTACTCTTTGATATGGGTGTAGTCTCCCCTTTCCCCTTAACCCCCCCTTTCCACAGAGCAAAGAGATGATAGATTCCTCATCAATGTTCCATAGCGTTCAAACCCTGTTACAATATCACCCGAGAGGCAGTACTGAGTCATACCTGTCTCGATATTTTCCCGATTAAGAATTTCAGATATTTGGGACTCAATCTCTTTAGACCATTTAATAGGCTTCTTGACTAGGATTCGCTCTTGGAGTTCCAAAGTAGTATAGGTGGAAATAGCCCGCTGCTGAAGGGTAAATTCAAAAGTCAGAGGGAGATGATCTCCCCTGAGGTATTCAGGGTGTGAGCTTTCGTGTGCATGCACAGTTCATCAGACAATGAAACCAACACGGCTGCCAACCTTGATCTGGTGTCATCACTGTTCCCTTCCGGATTTAAAATGCATGTCCAGACAGCAACATCTGTCTTCGATTCCACAGTTCTGGGCAGCCTGTTCTGACCTGTCTTTGAACGGGAGTTATTTGGCACTGGGGAAAGTCCAGTCCTTTCTGGTGCATGCGGTTTCACCTCATATTTATGGATGTCTGCTCGATCCATTGCGCTTTCAAGCTGCTTGGACAGTCTAAACATTCCCTTCCGTTTGTTTTTGGGTTTTTTTGAGGCAGTTAGTGTGGTGCACATAACTGCATATTCGCACCACACACACACGAGAGCTTCTCAAAACTGTGTTTTCTTTTTTAAAAACGTCAAAAGTAAGACACCTGTGTACTTTTTTCTTTGATTTCTGGCCACAAGATGGGGAAGGGGTTAATTGAAAGATTGGGGGTTTTTTCAGAGAGGGAGGGAGGGGGCAGTTTGGGAATAATGCCTGTGACTTTAGCTTCACTCCAAGCTTTTAAATAAGAACATCAGCGGCATACAAGACACAGGATGAAGCTTCTCTATTCTCCCCCAACCCCCGGCTTTGAAATGTTGAATTTATCAAAGCAGTTTCAGAAACACTTCCTTCACACTGAACTACATATCCCAGCAGCCTCCTCCAGCAATCCCCCTGGCCACCAGCTGCTGCCATTCTGCCAGGAGTTTGAAGCGCTTCTTCCCATAAGTGCTTATGTGCATGCTCAAAAGACAAATGGTTAAAAGAACCTGCCCAACCACCCCACTCCATGGCTGCCACATCTGATCAATCAGCTACGAGATGAAAGTGCATTGAAGCAAGTTAAGGGGGGAAATCTGATCAAAACTCTCAGTTACAAAAAAACGGGATCCATTAGAAGTCGGGCCACACTGGATCAAACTGCACGTCTGACCGTAGCCAGAGATCTGCTTATCAGTGGCTACTAGATCTGGTGACAAAAGGGAATCTCCACATTCAGAAGCAGTAAACCTCTGAATACTACAAGAGGCAACATCAGGGGAAGGCCTGAGCCTCTATGCCCTGTTGTTGGCCTTCCAAAGTAATTGCTTGGCTACTGTGTGAGAAATGATGCTGGACAATATGGACCACTGGTCTGATCCAGACTTTTTGTGACTGCTGAATTTGAATGTATGGACTGCCAGTCAGACCTCTAATGCTCCATGGCACATTTATAGTATGCAGCCCCTCCTGCTACTAGTAAGGTCATAACTCTGGCTCCTCCTGTTCCGATCATGTGACCCTTGTGTCAGATGGCTTCCTGTCATGTGGTTGCCACTTAATGGGTCCTATGTTGCTAAGTAGGTGTTAAAAATGGGTCCTAGACCAGGAAAACGTTAAAGACTACTGGTATAGGAGGTTCCTCAGCAGATGAATGAACATAGAGATAATTCCATCCTGAAGACAGAGTACTTTGTAAACATTGCTGGAATAAAGAAATTAGCGATAATAAGGGAAGGCCATAAAGCATTCCCCCCGGCTTTTATTTGTAGCCACATTTAGACTTTCAATTGATTTGGGATGCAAATATGATAATTTGAAAACAACTCTCTTTCTAAAAAGGGTTTGTTTTCAAAATTATCTGTTTGACTGAGTAGGAATACATCGTGTCTGAAAGGCAGTTAGAGACATTTCTGAAGAGTTAGCGATAAACCTTGGCCTTTGTTCAACAGGAAAGGTACGGAGGCTTCCCGGTAGCAAATCTCTGAGCCCGGAGTATCAAATCATTCTGAGTCACCTCTAGTAGATTGCTGTGTTTTCAACAGTAAGCCTTCTGTGTATGTTAACTCAGTTTTGGTCAAGCCAGGAGGGGTTGTTGTTTTTTTTAAGGGAGAGAGGAGGTGGTTAGCAGAAATGCATCACGGTATGATGTAGGATGTGTGAGCAGGTGCTGCTGCTTCTCTCAAATAGCTACTGAGCCAGGCGTCTTGTAGTGGAAGACATCTGATTAATCATTGCCCAATTTGTCAATAGCCTCTTTGACCTCAAAGAGGTACTCTAGTGAGATCTTGTGGTGCTCGCAGTGAGTTTGCTGGCTATTTCATCACCAAGATGATACAGTTTATACCATGACCCTGTGTCATATCATTTCAGTTTGCCTTAGCCAAGGCTGTTTCTATACTTCAGACTAGGGCTCTTTTTATAGAAAAAGCCCAGCAGGAACTCATTAGCACAATACGCGACACCCAACACCAGAAACTCATTAGCATATTAGGCCACACCCCTGCCAGCACAGCTCATTAGCACATTAGGCCGCACCCCCATGTTACCAGAAGTGTGGTTATCCAGCCACACCCACCTTTTGCTTGTTATTCTGTTTACCTTGTTTGTTGTCAAAACCCAGGGCCTTTTTTGGTAGCAGGAACTCCTTTGCATGTTAGGCCACACACCCCTAATGTAGCCAATCCTGATAGTTTTTTCCTTTTGGGTGTGGCCAATTATGCTAATGAGTTCCTGCTGGGCGTGGCCAACTTGGGAGCCAGCCGGAACTCCGTTCCTGTGCGTTCCTGCCCCAAAATAGCCCTGCTTCAGACTAAAAAGCAATAAAAAACCTTTTGCCCAGACAATCCATATTCTGCATTGAGAAAAGCAGGATCCTAGCATTATTCATACAAAGTTTCTCCTCTTTTGCATATTGTGATATGATTGTGCCAGCTAAGTCAAGTGAAGAACAATGGAAGGCACTTGACTCCTTGCTCCCAACAACTTGGAATCTTATTCCACCACCTCGCTGTCTTTTGCCATTTCAGCAAGCGTTGCCCACACACTTTCCAACATAGCTTTGCAGCTATGACTCAAACCTGTTTTTTTAAAAAATAAAAAATAAAAAATGGAAGCTGAGATACTCAGCTGAATCCTGCACCCAGTACAATTTGCAGTGCTCTCTGGAAATCATGGTGTTCTGGTGGATCAGGCCCTAATCCCTGAATTCTTCTCCACTGTTTAATGCTGCCTCCTCCAGATAGTCTGCCAATCTTGTGCATTTTTGCTCTGCTTTCCTACCTCTGTCGTATGCTGTCCTTGCTTTATTTATTTTTTATTATTTATTGGGGCACGTCCTGCTTATTGAGATCGATATATTTTTGTTTACATTCTGAAGTGGGGACAGCCTTCCCCATGTACTGCATAATCTTCAGATGCTGTGAGGATTCAGGAAAGACTAATGAAAACGTCCAGGCCTAGCTGATGAAGGAATGAAATAGGGAGGATGTACATGTAGGGTTGGTTCTCCAGCTGCTCACCCATCCAAGCACAATTAGGAGGATGTCGATGCACTATAAAGGGTGTTCCTAGTCATTACAGCAAGGTAGGTAGGGTTGCCAACCCCCCCGGTTTGCCAGGGGTCCCCCATTTTGGGGGGGTTCTACCCGCTGCCGGCCAGATGGCCGGCGGGGGAAGCCCCACCCCCAACACCCACAGCCCCCCCTCTCTCTCCCTTTAAGTGTGTGGAACCCGTGTTTCCTCCCAAGCCCAATCGCCACAAGCTTGCAGGGAAATGCCAGCTTCGAGCTCTTAAAAGGGAAACGTGGCTGCTCTTAAAGGGGAAACGCCGGCTCCTGCATTTAAAAGGGAAACGCTGGCTCCTTTAAGTGCAGGGAACTGCTGTTTCTGGAGATCCGGCGCACGGGCGGGTGGGGGGGCGGCAGACGTCCCCAACGTGACATCATCACGTCGGGGATGCCCCGCCCCCTCCAGGAACGCCCCCAAAGTCCCCCGCTGGGGGTGGAAGATGGACTTGGCAACCCTAAAGGTAGGTGACTGGCACTCCCCTCCTTGGCCTGCACCATTGCTGGCTTGGACCTGGCCAATAATGGGACAGGTCTAGGAAGGGTAAGAACAAATTGTTTGGAGTGACAAAATACCTCAAAGTGGCCCTGTTTACACGAGCCAGTGTAGTGCAAATGGCTAGATTGGTGGACTCGGTGTGTGTGTCTGAACAGGCAGTTGTTAAAATCCCATTTTAAATGCATGGGATGACTTTAGAGTCAGTGATCTCCCAGGGGTTTTGTGAGGACACCAGAAATGCTGGAAAATGCATAGCCACCAGGAAGGTCTCCTACACAAGCTCTTGTGAAATGAATGGGGGCTGTACCAGAGGCGACACTTAGGCCTCCCAAGTACAGACCCAAGTGATGCTCTGTCTTCTTGGTGCTTGGGGGGAGGGGGTCAACAGTGGGAGGGCTTCTAGTGTCCTGGCCCCACTGGTGGACCTCCTGATGGCACCTGGTATTTCTGGCCACTGTATGACACAGAGTGTTGGACTGGATGGGCCTTTGGCCTGATCCAACATTGGCGTCTCTTACGTTCTTATGTTCTTATGATGTTGCCCGCACCTAGCTCCAATTTCCCGCTCCTCAGGAACTGAGGAACAGGAGATAGATAGGAACTCTCAGTCTGGGGCAAGTGATGCTCTGTATTCTTGGTGCTGGGGGGGGGGAACAGGGGGAGAGCTTCTAGTGTCCTGGCCCCACTGGTGGACCTCCTGATGGCACCTGGTATTTCTGGCCACTGTATGACACAGAGTGTTGGACTGGATGGGCCTTTGGCCTGATCCAACATTGGCGTCTCTTATGTTCTTATGAGAAAAAAATGGCATCCCCATAGTGATGTTCTGGAAATTTCCCCTTGGTAAAGACCATAGAGACTATGCAAGGAAGCCTAGAGTGTCGCCGAGAAGGGATATCACATTATTCCCAAACTCCACTCACTCCAGGCACAGCTTCCCCAGATTTCCTGCCATTTGCCTAGACGGTGTTGGGAACCCTAGCTACACCTCAGAGCAAGCAAGGGCTCTCTGTGCCATTGCATGTGCACACTGCATTTCTCTCTTACAGATTAGAATCGGAAGTGACGTACAGATGCTCCCGCATTGGCTCAATGTGCAATTCATACTTATGACACATTTGGCAGCAGCTCTGTATTAGGGTTGCCAGGCAGTGCAACCCTCTGGTGGGAGGGTTATTAGAAGAGCAGCATCTTGGGAGAAAAATGAAAAAGGGATCAACAGAAAGTAGAGCTGTCCTTTATCATTTCTGGGTAGATCTGGGAATCTCCAAGAACTAAGAACTTCGAGTAAGTCGATGAGGCATTATTATTCTTTGTAATTTTACTCTTGCCGCCACTTTCAGTGGAGGCAGGCAATGGACCCCGAGGGCAGGGGACCCCGTGGGGGCTTGGCAGTGCCATTCTGCATGCATTTCCATGACATCACTGTGACAACGATCTTTAAGATTATTTTTACTCCCACAGCACTGCCGAGTAGAGGCGGGAGTCGGCTTTCAGCGGGAGTTTTCTTGCTGTCGCAGAAGAGCAAGCCGAGTCTGGACAAAGTAGTTTGGGGGTCTTGATGTGGCCTGGGAGCCCCCAGGTGGCTATTCCAGATCCAAAAACAAAAGGGTGGGATTTGAAATCACACACCTGTGCACACCCAGGGGATGAATAATAATAAACGAGGCTCCTCGGGAATTATTTCTGTGCTCCCGCCCCCCCAGGCAATTTAAGGGGTGACTTTAAGTTATGCACAAACGACTTCCCCTTGAGCGATCAGCTTAGCAAGTCCTCGAAGGTACGTTCTGAAGAGCGTACAATTTCCGTGTAAACTTGCAGATATCCGTGTTCTGCGCGTGTTGGCGGGATGCTGCTTGCAGTCCAGCACCCAGTCCCATTGCCAGGAACGCTCGTCTCTCAATTTTAAGAATCTCCAGAACAGCCAGCCCCCCCCCCCCCAACTCTAGCCTGCCAGCCAGCAGAAGTGGCGCCTTTCAGGAATTACACAGCTTGCCAGCATCTGGGTTGCAATGGATCCAGCCATTACTCCTAGGAACAGGAAGGGACCGTAAAACAAGGCCACTCTCGTCCAAATAACTACCCTCTTTTTTCTCTTATTTTTTCCAAGGCTGGCAGTCTTTCAGTAAACAGGCAACCTGTATGCCTCCTCTGGTGTGGCGAGTTGCATCTCGTGGTCATTTGTAGTCAGGGCCATGCAGCAGGGAGGGGAATGAGAATTAGACCACTGCACTGTGGCTCCTGGGGTACTGTGGTGGCTCAGAGGTTAAGACGCCAAGCTGCAGGCCGGAAGGTCTGTAGCTCGGCAGTTCGAGACCCGAGTGCCGCGTGATGGAGTGAGCTCCCATCTCTAGTTCCAGCTCCTGTCAACCTAGCAGTTCGAAAGTAAGAAATTGCAAGTACCTAGATAAATAGGTGCTGCTTTTGTGGGAAGGTAACAGCATTCCGTGCACCTCGGCGTCTAGTCATGCCGGCCACATGACCACGGAGACGTCTTCGGACAGTGCTGGCTCTTCGGCTTGGAAACATAGATGAGCACCGCCCCGTAGAGTTGGATTCGACTGTCTTTTGAGCAAGGGAAATAGGAAATAAGAGAGTTTAAAAATAAATAGGAAGAGGGAAACAAGAAATAAGAGAGTTTAAAAATAAATAGGGCATGGTTTCCTGTCCTGAAAAACACAAAATGCTCTACATCTTACAATAGCACTACAGACAGTGTTCCCTCTAAGCTGAGTTAGTGTGAGCTAGCTCACAGTTTTTTAGCCTCCGGCTCATACATCTTTGTCTTAGCCCAGGAAGGATGGCTCCAGACTAAACGAATTCATGCAGCATCCAAATCGTTCACTCACAACTTTAATGCCAGCAGCTCACAAAGTAGAATTTTTGCTCACAAGACTCCACAGCTTAGAGGGAACATTGACTACAGATCAGATTAGAATTTCAACAGCCGATCCATATGCAAAAGAACCCCCTCGGGAAAGCTCCTCCATTAGCATGTTCACAGCCTGGGGAACTCCTGCAAGATAATGACTCAGCCCTACCCCACCTTCCTGAGTAGATATAAATTACCCGCCTACCATTTTTTTCTTCTCACCTTGACACAGAGAGTACTCCATCTTTCTGTGTTATACCTCTGAGGATGCCAGTCACAGCTGCCGGTGAAACGTCAGGCCCTACAATGCCAGAAAATCTACAACAACTAAGGAAACCTTTACCTTTCTAATGTCGCTCTGCTCAGAATTTCCCCTGCTCCCGTGGCTGCTGTCTATTGAGACAGAATGTGCTAAGGCTCCATCAAAGGAGTTTCTGGTATCTCCTCTAACTTGACCCTCAGAAGAGACATTTCTGGGTGGCAGGAAAAGAAAGAACCTCTCGAGAAAGCTCTTGCCTCCCATGGGTGTGTACTCTGATTAAAGACGGCTTGGATCCTGCACAGCACGAACTCAGCTGCTCTGCTTAAACAGCAACTTTCCCCTTCTCCCCCCCCCCCACCCTTCAGTCTTCTGTGACCCCCTCTCATTGTGCTCTGGTGGATCAGTGGACCCCATACAAAACCATGGGGATTGAATCGGGTCGGGGGGAACACAGTGAAAAGGGAGAATTGGCAAAAACTGCCCTCTCTTTAACAGCAAATGGTAGCACCTGGTGCAAACGGAAAGGGAGGTGAAGGATCCACGCCTGCATTTGTAAAATCTGCTCTCTGTTAATCTTTGATTAAAAGCTCTTTTTAATTGCTTAATGTAACTGATTCATCCACTAAATGCTATCCCCCTAGAAGTAAAAGAGTATTCTGTCAAACAGCTTTTTCAGCCTTCACTCCTAGGAGCATGTTCACAGTGGTTCCTTTCCCTAGAATCACTTCCTGGAAAAGATTGTGAGGCTGTCCTGGGAAATATCTGATTTTGCTAGATCATTTGGGGTGGGGGTGCGAGGAGATCACCAACTTCTGGATTTGGCTGCTAGAAGGCAAGTTCCTCACTGCAGAGGGGCTCACACCTGAGCAGTGTTCCGCAGGACATCCCTTCAGACATTACAAGGAGCCATCCTAGCATGTGGAGCAGGGGCGGATGAAGGCACACGGGTACCCTAAGCACTGACCAATCTTGGTGCCCCCCCTCCTTTCCACACTGACCCAGTCCATTTTAGTTGTTGACCTGTCTGACCAGATGTACAATGCAGTTTGCAGCAATACAAAAATTTATTCATATGGTAACACAATACACTGTGCAAACTAAGCCAAGCTTGGGCTACATAAAGTTCTAAAAAAATGCAATACAACATCTATTTTAATATTTCACACGTTTTTTTTTCTTTTCACCCTTTTCCCAACTTTGCGGTGCCCCCTTTGGCCCTGGCGCCCTAAGCACGTGCTTAGTCTGCTTAATGGTTAATCCGCCCCTGATGTGAAGGGCGGGAGGTATGCAGAGGAGTAGATCTGCCCGGGCAGAGGGCTTCAGCTTGCTGCTTGGAAAAGCCGGCTGTTCAAAAGTTCCCAGACCACAGGTCCATTCCCTCCATTTCAAGCATCCCTGCCAATGGTCACCCATAAATGCATCTCCTAGCGAGCTACTTTGCACAATGGGCTAGACGCTAGAGGGTTTCCTTCGAAGTATTTCTACCATTCGTAGAAGGTACAAACCTGCCACAAAAGTTCTGAGAAGAGGCAAGGGAAGACAGTTTGTCTGTTATCTCACAAGAACAATACTAGTCCTCACTGATAGTAGAGGTAGGGGGCAGCTGGCACTGTTCAGCAG
>NW_015169965.1:3401-5514 GCF_001447785.1 Gekko japonicus | reverse complement strand
GGCTTTTTTTTTGTAGAAAAAGCCCAGCAGGAACTCATTAGCATAATAGGCCACACCCAACAGCAGAAACTCATTAGCATATTAGGCCACACCCTGAGATAGCATCTTATTAGCATATTAGGCAACACCCCCATGTTACCAGAAGTGTGGTCATCCAGCCACACCCACCTTTTGCTTCTTATTCTGTTTACCTTGTTTGTTGTCAAAACCCAGGGCTTTTTTTGTAGCAGGAACTCCTTTGCATGTTAGGCCACACACCCTCTGTTCCTTTATTTTGTGTCATGCAGATCTGCTGCTGCTTCCGGACAATTGCCATGCGACGACAGATTTCCTAGGTATATATTCCGTTTCCCCCAATGCTTCGTCAGGTCGCTTTTTTATACATGAAGCTGATGCTCTAAGGCTCTGTGTATAGAAAAGCGACCTGACAAAGCATTGGGGGAAACGGAATATTTACCTAGGAAATCTGTCGTCGCATGGCAATTGTCCGGAAGCAGCAGCAGCACTGCATGACACAAAATAAAGGAACCAAGGAAGAAGCAATTTTGTGGATTGTAATAGAATCAATTTTTTCACAGCGAACATTGGTGGGGTGCCACCTTTGGTTAGTCACTGTGGTCCATTTGTGGCTCGAACCTTCAGGTGGCAACTGATTTCCAGGCTAACAGAGATCAGTTCACCTAGAGAAAATGGCCGCTTTAGAAGATGGACTCTGTGGCATTATATACCATTGAAGTCCCCCCCCCTCCCCGAACCCTGCCCTTTTCACGTTCCGCCCCCCCAAAATCTCCAGGTATTTCCCAACCTGGAGCTGGCAACCAACTGTAGTGCAATATGAAATATAAAGGTGAATTCTGATGGTTTTCAGAAGTCAAAATCCACTGTGGCAGTTTACAGCTCAGTTAAAGCTAGACTTTATAAGTCACCTATTGAGATTTTAAAAATGTAGAATAATGTTAACAACTGGGTTCAATCCCGCCTAAAATTTCCATGGACAGAAATTTTTTATGTCAATGAAAGTATGACTTCCCCATGTCTCCCCCCCCCATTCTGCTGCAGCCCAGAAGGCATCCCAAAATACCCCGGATGGGGAACCCCCAGGAATATTGAGGGAGCTGGGGGGTCGGATGTAGAGGCAGAAATCAATTAAACTGCCTCCCTTATGCCTGTGGAAATTTTAGGCAGGAAATGTTAGGCTTCTGTCACATAAGTAGTAGGAATGTCCAAAATTGCAGTACGTGCGGTTTGAATTAAAATCTAACCAAAGCATACTTCATTCTAGGTGATAAAACTTAGGCTTGGGGTGATTGTTTCTGATCTTGGAAACTTCCAGCAGGACCTAGGAAACCTGAAGTCTGATTGTTGTGATGCAGCCAGACTCTTAGGGAGTGTTGATTAGCATCTGGAAATTGATTCACGGTTGATTGGCTCTTGGTTGGGGGAGAATACTGTAATGAAAAGTGGGTGCAAACTACTTTGAGTACGATCCTTGTGCTTCTGCAATTAGACTGTGTTCCACTATCATATTGATTTCACTTTATTTCTTATCACTGCTTTAAAATACGTTACTCAAGACCCATCAGTGACTTCCCAAGCAGTATACCATCTTTTGACACCTGTACGTAGCTGTGCTTGAGGAAGGAAGTCACCTTCAAGCACCTTATTAGAGCCGATAGATGTTGCCACTCCCCTGTGCCTCAGAAGGGTTGAAATGCAAAGGTGGAGCAGTACCTAAGGAGCAGAATGTGACTGGAGGGCTACTGATTCAGAATCAGGTCCAAAATGGCTTCTTGCCTCCAGACTGAGGGGCCAATCCAAGCCATGGTTATACAGATAATTGTCTTCATTTGGAAGCAAAAAAAGTCTGTTTGTTTTTAAAGCAGGTGTGTAATTGAATCCCAGACTTGAAGTGTTGATGGGATTAGGATGAAGTTATTATGTTTATATCCTTATGTCCCTCCCTGGAACTGAAGGTACCATACGTAGGATCAGGGCTATTTTTGGGCAGGAACGCACAGGAACAGAGTTCCGGCTGGCTTCAGAGTTGGCCATGCCCACTACAGCCAAAACCTCTGCATGCGTGGCTACAGAGGGAAGGCCTGGAGAGTGACCC
>NW_015169965.1:0-2631 GCF_001447785.1 Gekko japonicus | reverse complement strand
GTATTTCTACATATTTGAATCAGATCCTTGTTATGCAAGACAAGATGGGGCCTTGTTTTAAATGGGAGGTTGAAAAAAATCAGGGCTCTTTTTGTAGAAAAAGCCCAGCAGGAACTCATTAGCATATTGGGCCACACCCCTGACAGCACAGCTCATTAGCATATTAGGCCGCACCCCCATGTTACCAGAAGTGTGATCATCCAGCCACACCCACCTTTTGCTTCTTATTCTGTTTACCTTGTTTGTTGTCAAAACCCAGGGCCTTTTTTTGTAGCAGGAACTCCTTTGCATGTTAGGCCACACACCCCTAATGTAGCCAATCCTAATGAGTTTCTGCTGTTGGGTGTGGCCTATTATGCTAATGAGTTCCTGCTGGGCGTGGCCTACTTGGGAGCCAGCCGGAACTCCGTCCCTGTGCGTTCCTGCCCAAAAATAGCCCTGAAAAAAATAATGTATAAAATTCCCTCACAAAAAAGGAGCCAGAATGCAGTGGCAGGGTCTGTGATGGAAAAGACCTATGAGCTCATCTTTTCCATTGTTTGGACAATGAAGGATTGTTCTACGCCATGTGCTTCTGTGGGGTTCTCTATCCAATTCAGTTTTCAGTGTTTAAAGCAGTAAGCTGACTTTAACTTTCTCGAGTTCAACAGTATAGAAGGGTGTGACTAGGGCCGCCAGGTCCCTTCGTTGTGCCAGTGGGGAGATTTGAGGGGGCTTCCAGAGTGAGTGGAGATGCTGCGTGATGTGCTGACGTCACCTGGAGGTGACATCAGCGCATCAGTAACATCGGGGGTGATGCTCTGCTTTTGGGGCAAAACTCTGTGATAAAAATATCCTCAAACCATAGAGTTTTGCCCAAAAAGTAGAGCATCGCCCCCCAACATCACTGATATGCTGACATTACTTCCAGTGGAGTACAATGCCATAGAGTCCACCTTCCAAAGCAGCCATTTTCTTCAGGGGAACTGACCTCTAGTCTGGAGATGAGCTGTGATTCTAGGGCAGGGGTGTCGAACTCATTTGTTATGAGGGCCAGATTTGACATAAATGAGACTTTGTTGGGCTGGGCCATGTGTGTCATAAAATGTAATGCCAGGTAGCGGAGATATAAACTTTATAAAGGACACAAACACAAAGGGTTTTTTTCTTACTTAAAATAAAAACACACTTAAAACATTAGCACGCTTGCAATATTTTGTTTATTTAACAGTGTCCGTTAACTGACACCTCTTGCTCTGAATTATTACATCAAAATGTCTGTGCTGTTGCAATCTTGAGTATGCTGTTCAGGTGTGTATCTGTAAGCTGCAAACCTACAATGACGCAGCAGCAGCAGCAGCAGAACTGGAAGAAGACGCAGAACACAGCCAGTTCCACTGCGGGCCTGACAGAAACACTGTGGGGGCCTGATCTAGCCCCCGGGCCGCATGTTTGACACCCCTGTTCTAGGGGGGTCCCCAGGTCCCATGAGGTGGCTGGCATCCCTGTGTGAGGCTAAAGCAAAGGAACAGAGAGCACTATATGTGACACTTAGTGACTTGGAAGAAGGGCAGGATGGAAAATGTAAGAGGTGGATAGGTCACAGGACAATATTCCCAAAATTTTATTTTGTTCACGTATAATCAAAATGGTGTGCCCCCCGTACCCAGCAACTGGCATGGGCAGATGGGTTTACTCAGACACTTGGGTGTGAAAATGAATGTGGAGAATTATTTGCAAAATTCGAAGATTTATACTCTGTTGGGACTATTTGGCATCAAAATTTGTGAAAGTGTTTGTTTTTCCCATGGAAATTATTTTGGGAGTTTCTGTTTCAGCTTTAGGAGGGAGTAAAGGCAAAACACAACCTATATTTGTGGTTGTGCCATGCAGGAATTCTGACAAAATGTCTAATCCTCTTTCATTACTGGATGTGCCGCATAATCATTTATGGTACTTTGAGAAGCATTGATTATTTAAAATGTTTAGGATCATCAAAAGGTAGTACAGATAGCCCTTGCAAGATCTCTTTGGCGGTGAAGTGATATTGCACGCTCTTTAATGGAGATCTGACATAAACTAACTACTCTTCTCCAATTGGCCACTAATCACATTTCTTGGGCATACTAAAAATTTAATGAGACACAAATGAACAAGCTCACAACGTCAGTTTGCACGCATCTCTCATTGGTAGGGAAACAAGTATGAAACGCTCTCTGGCCGGGGTTGTATAGCTTACCTTGTTTATCACTTCAAAGTCTTCAAAAGTCTGGGATCAGCTGTCTTGCTCCTATACAAATCTGCCGAGACTTTTCTCATATTCCCCCACCTCCTGAATAAACTTGCTCTCTGTAACAGTGTTCACTCATCCTTCCTGGAGGCAAGGGCTGCTCTGTAGTGGCACCTTGATTGCAGAATGCCCTCAGGAGAACCATCCACCTGCTCCCTGACCATTCAAGCTTTAGTCACCAACTAAAAGCCTGCTTGTTTTTGTAGGCTTTCAGCTTGTCCCCCCCCCCTTTTCATTCCCCTCCTGCACAGGTGGTTATTTTTGTATGCTGTGTTTTTGTGGTGTTGCTGATCTTATAATGGTTGCCTGATCTTGGATGATTTAAGTTACTGTTGCTTGTATGCAGGGCTATTTTTGGGCAG
>NW_015169964.1:32163-36045 GCF_001447785.1 Gekko japonicus | reverse complement strand
TCTTCTTCTTCTTTTCAGATCTCCAAAGGGACGCTACTTAACCGCTCGCCGTTTAAACCCATCTCTCTTCGCCTTTTATTTCCACGAGACGGGCACGACGTAATATATTGTATTCTTTTTTTAAAAAGAAGAAGAAAAGAGACTCTACTCCTTGTTAAAATAAACCCAGAAGGGTACACATCTGATGCAGGCCGAGGACTAAGCGATAATTAAAGTCAATATCATGGCCCATCCCCTCTTTGCCAAGAAATATATATTTCAGGCAGGGCACTTAGGGGAATTTCTCCGCGTCAGGCCTGCTCCTGCCCAAATCAGTGTGTCTTTCCCTTTGATATTCCCACAGTGTTCGCGCACAGACCCTCAAACACACACAGCTCAGGGTAATATGTCTCTAATGCGAGGAAATCAATGGGAACACAGGCCTTTTTTGCCTGACAATGTTGTCAGGCTGTATTATCTGGTTGAGGCTGTGGCTTTGGTTCATAGCAGTCGTCAGTTAAATTTCCCTTTCTGAAGCTGAGCAAAGTGTGGTAATGTCACAGCCACAGGCGACTGCCACTCATAGGATGGTTTACTGGTAGAGTTTAGCCTCCTGGCTTGTCACAGTGTATATATCTCAGGGTCTTCTTTTCCTTCGTAGTTAGAGGTTTCCAAGAATGTTGCCTGGAGCAGTCGTGGGATGCAAAAAAAGAGAGAGAGGGAGAGAGATTTTTGTTCTGCACTTAGCAACATTACCGCACTTCACACTCGCTTTCTGATAAGGGGAAATTTAACTGACTGCTCTGAACTCTGATATACCCGATAATCCGCTCTGACAGTGCTGCGGATAAAGGCTGGCAAACCTACTAATTTATATTTCATTATCCCGGCACTCAGCTTAATCTGTTATCTTTTGCTAAACATTACAAAGATCGCAACAAGGGCTGAACCCAGAAGGGAGGAAATAGGCCCGCAGCCACCTCAAAGCTCACCGGGCGTTCCAGAGCTCAGCGGGCCTGCCTGCGTCGCACTCGTTCAAACGAATTAGAAGGGGGCGCTCGGTTTGACGGAACATGCAATTCGGCTGAAGGTAGAGATGCTGCAAAATTTGCAGCGAAAATGCTTGGCAAGCAAACATACTGTTTCTGACAGCCATGATAGGAGTCTGGGTTCGCCACCTCACCTTGCCACTTTCCGATTTATGCAGCCGCTGGATAGCTTTATGGCTGCACAGTATCTGTGGTGGGGAATCAAATTCTATCCCAGGCTCATGGATAGCCAGGTTAGGTAATGAAATGATTCAGAGGGGGAATGGTAACTCCTAAAAGGCTATGCAAAAACCTAGCCACACAAAATAATGATGCAACAAGCTTAGATGAAACCGTGTGGAATGACTTTTTATAAACACCTAGTGTTTGTCATCGTCACAGTCTGACGATTTTAAAGAAATAGCTGCCTGACAGCATGTAGCAATGACATGATGAAAGCCAGGAGGTCCACCAGTGGGGCCAGGACACTAGAAACCCTCCCGTTGCCCCACCACCAAGCACCAAGAACACAGAGCATCCCTTGCCCCAGCCTGAGAGTTCCTGAGAGTTGCCCCAGCCTGATGGACTTCTGCTCCATATGCTTATTTAATTCCCTCTTGAAGCTGTCCATGCTTGTAGCTGCCACTACCTTCTGTGGCAGTGAATTCCATTTGTTAATCACTCTTTGGGAGGAGGAGGAGGAGGAGGAGAAGTATGGATTTATACCCACCCTTCACTTGGAATCTGAGAGCAGCTTGCAATCTCCTTTCCCTTCCCCTCCCCGCAACAGACACCCTGTGAGGTAGGTGGGGTTGAGAGAGCTCTTTCGAGGACTGCTTTTGAGAGAGAAGATCTGAGAGAACTTGTGACTGACCCAAAGTCACACCAGCTGGCTGCATGTGGAGGAGTGGGGAATCAAACCCCATTCTCCCGGATTAAAGTCCGCTCTCCTAACCACTACACCAAGCTGGCTCTCCTGGAGACCAGGGTTCGAATCCCCAGTCCTGCCATGGACACTCACTGGGTGACCTTGAACCTAACTTACCTCACAGGGTTGTTGTGAGGGGAAAAATGGAGAAGGGGAGAATGATATAAGCCACTTTGGGTTCCCATTGAGGGGAAAGTTGGGGTACAAATAAATAAAGCAAATAATGTCTGTATATGGGGAGATATTAGGAGAGGGCCATTTTAGTGACTCTGGGGTCCTGGGCCAAAAGTCATACAATCACAGAGTTGTAAGGGACCTCCGGGATCATCTAGTCCAACCCCCTGCACAATGCAGGAAATTCACAAATACCTCCCCACCCCGGTGACCTTTGCTCCATGCCCAGAAGATGGCCAAAAAACACCCCTCCAGGTTCCCTGGCCAAATTGAATGGAATATGGTGGGTGTAAGATGCAACAGGAGCTGCGGTGGCTCAAATGGTTAAGACGCTGAACTGCAGGCTGTGGAAGGTCAGTAGTTCAGCAGTTCAAGACCCGAGTTGCTGCATGACGGAGTGAGCTCCCGTCTCTAGTTCCTGCTCCTGCCAACCTAGCAGTCCGAAAGCAAGAAATTGCACGTAGATAAATAGGGACCACTTCAGTGGGAAGGGAACAGCGTTCCGTGCGCCTTGGTGTTTAGTCATGCCGGCCACATGACCACGGAAACGTCTTCGGACAGCGCTGGCTCTTCGGCTTTGAAACGGAGATGAGCACCACAACCCTAGAGTCGGACTCGACTGGCTTTCGAGCAAGGGAGACCTATACCTTTACCTTTAAGATGCAACAATCATCCAGGAACTGGTTTACAGTCTTTTTAATAAACATATAGAATATTAATTCAGGAGCAACCAATCAAGAAACAGAAGGCCTACCACAGTCTTACAGGAAAGTTCCTCTAACCAGCTCATCCAGAGCTGTGAGTAAAACCTGGACAAGAACTTCTCCAGATTCTAGTATTAGGAAACTAACATAAAACATGAAATGGAGTACTGAACATCACCGTGGGATCCAACCACGGGATTGGACAGCTGGCTCTCAGCACCGCCTTTTAGCACCTTCAAGACCAATGAGATGTCTTCCAAGAGTTAAAGGTCCCTGTGTCAGATACAAGTAGGAATGGAGCTCCCTGAGCCGTCCCGTTCTTATTTGTACCTCACAAAGAGAGCTTTGACTCTTGAAAGCTTATGCCCTGGAATTCTTGTCAGTCTTTAAGGTTCTACTGAACTTGTAAATAGCTTTCCTACAGCAGAACAACATGGCTACCTACCTGAAACTGTCTTTTAGAACTAGTAAACCAGTAAAACGAGCGCCGAAGAATAGATTCTTTTGAACTATGGTGCTGGAGAAGACTTGAGAGTCCCTTGGACTGCAAGAAGATCAAATCAGTCAATCCTAAAAGAAATCAACCCTGACTGTTCCCTGGAAGGCCAGATAATGAAACTGAAGCTCAAATACTTTGGCCACCAAATGAGAAGGGAGCACTCACTGGAGAAGACCCTGATGCTGGGAAAGATTGAAGGCCAAAGAAGACGGGGACGGCAAAGGATGAGATGGTTTTGGAAGGCCAGATAATGAAACTGAAGCTCAAATACTTTGGCCACCCAATGAGAAGGGAGCACTCACTGGAGAAGACCCTGATGCTGGGAAAGACGGAAGGTCAAAGAAGACGGGGACGGCAAAGGATGAGATGGCTAGACAGTGTCATAGATGCAACGAACATGAAATTGAGCAAACTTCAGAGGACGGCGGAAGACAGGAGGGCCTGGCGGGAGCTGGTCCATGGGGTCGCGAAGAGTCGGACTCGACTGTGCGACTGAACAACAACAACAAAACCAGGTAAGAAGGGAACCACTGGAGTCCAACAGCCCATCTCTGCCAACCAGCCCAGAGG
>NW_015169964.1:31989-32140 GCF_001447785.1 Gekko japonicus | reverse complement strand
TTTCTTTACGTCGATGGACCCTCGCGCAACTTCAGCCCTCGTTTCTGAAAAAGATCAAAATATGATTGACTGGAAATTGACTTGCCTTCAGATTGGATTACCCTGCAAAGGCGGGCTTGGCTTAGGCTTCCAATGATTTATTGATTGCCAC
>NW_015169964.1:20013-29255 GCF_001447785.1 Gekko japonicus | reverse complement strand
GAGAGGAGGTGGGATGCCTTCCAACACACTCCCCCCACCTCCTACACCTAACAAGCGGTTGTCTGTCAGGTGCAGCCCCACCTCCACAGTGGCTTCTAATACTCCTCCCACTCCTATACTGGATATCCTCCCCCTCCTACACTGGACAGGCAGCTGCCTGTCAGGTGTAGGAGGGGAGGTGGGATGGCTTCCAACACACTCCCCCCACCTCCTACACCTAACAGGCAGTTGTCTGTCAGGTGCAGCCCCACCTCCACAGTAGCTTCTAATACTCCTCCCCCCTCCTCCTCCTACACTGGACAGGCAGCTTCCTGTCAGGTGTAAAAGAGGAGGTGGGGCAGGACTGCCTTAGCACTGCTGCTGGCCCAACCTCCCCGATGCCTTTAAATCCAATCCCCCCCAACACCAGACAGGCCGGTGTCTGTCAGGTGTAGGAGCAGGGCCAGGGTATGAATGTTAATGGGGAGATAGTAAAGGACATTTCTAGGAGCCATTTCGATGCGTGCCTCCCTCATGAACCTGAAGAAATATCCACCGTATCACCACTCCCCCACACCAACTCCCTCTCATACCTCTCACCTCTTACTGCCCCCAAGAAAGCTCCTGGCAAACGTCAACCCAGATACACCAATGCTACAAGGAGGAGGCAACTTAGGAATGTGGCAAAGACATTTGCACATAGTACTCCTGCAGTGCACTGAGCTGCACAGGCCAAGTACCAGCAAGATCACCCTGAGGTGCTCAGAACAACACAGTCTCCATATGAGCAAAACAATCCAGGAAAACAAGTAGAGAGGCCATCACTTTCGTGGAAGGTGGCAGGAGCGGAATTAACAGAAGACTGCTTCTTAAATGGACAGTTCTATGTGGCCTGCCCCAGAGTGAGCTCACCAAGCAGCCTGGTGATCCTAGCACCTGAGGGCAGAACCACCAATGTGGTCTAGAGAGAGGTCCTTCAGTAGAGAGAGAAAAAGTACTAATGTCTCACTTCATTTCTTACACTACAATTGGGAGGGAAGTTTTGCCGTGAATCCATTGATCCCGCACCTTAAAATCCCGACTTGAGAGCCAGACAGAGAAAAAGACCTGTGAAAATCCAGTAGCTGGAAAATCCGAGGGAAAGCAGATAAACTGTGGGTTATATATCCATCCCGGATTTTCAGGTGGGGAATCAAGCAGCAGCTCCAATTTTCTGTGGGGGCTGACGCTGGGGCAAAGAGTTGTGCGGAATCACCCTAGGTCTTTAATCCTGGCTCGACGCTGTCTCCTACTAACTATTCTGCACAACGCTCAAATTCACCCCTCTTTTTATCTTGGGTTCGGGGGGTTGTCAATTCCGCATTACATCGTGGTCACCCCAGATTTGGACCGCCGTTGCCCCGAGGTATATAGATCCTGTTTTGCCGCAGGGTTTTCCTCGATCCAGAGTGACCCAGGTACAGATTTAATTGCAGAATTGTAAACTCAGTTTCGACCCTGCCTGCCCCTTTCCCACCATACCTAGGACAAACACCCTTGTTCGCAATGTAGAATTTATAACCCAGGGGAGGCAAGCAAATTGCAGCGGGACAAAATCAGTGCCAAAAACAACGGATAAACAGAGATAACTGCAAGGCAAATGGCCGCGAGTCAAACACAGAGAAAACGCAGGGTGAGGTCCAAGTGCGGAAAGGGCACTTGAGTGCCATAGTTGTGATCCAAATCAGGTCTTTGCACACCTGGGAACTGAATTTACAGCATGGAATCCCAGGTGCGCGCCTAAGCCAAAGCAGCCGTGGGACTACCGTATACACTCTGTCAAATGTGAACTGGCCCAAAAGAGTCTTAAGAGAGGACTGTCGGTAAATGTCACAAGGTAAAGGTTTCCCTTGCTCAAAAGCCAGTTGAATCCGACTCTAGGGAGCGGTGCTCATCTTTGTTTCCAAGCCGAAGAGTCAGCACTGTCCAAAGACTTCTCCGTGGTGATGTGGCCGGCACGACTAAATGCCGTAGAACACAGAACGCTGTTACCTACCCACCGAAGAGGTACCTATTTATCTACTTGCAATTTCTCGCTTTCGAACTGCTAGGTTGGCAGGAGCTGGGACCAGAGATGGGAGCTCACTCCAACATGTGGCACTCGGGTCTTGAACTGCCAAACTTCCAACCTTCTGCGCCTTAGCCACTGAGCCACTGTAGCTCTTAGATGTCACAAGCATACCCTTAAAAGGAAAATCTAGTCAGTAGAACCTCTGCTCCCCAATTCTATGTTCATATCAACGCTTGCATATCTCCTCCTCCCCCAATCTATTGTCCCTAGCTTTTTTCAAACAAGAGTATTCTGGTGTTAAACATGAATTAAAAAGGAGGTCTTTGTATATTTGTATGTGTTTGTGTCTCGAATGCCAGGTGAAACCTTTTCATGTTCAGAATCAATCATCAAAGTGTTTATTTAGCAAGCTCCTGTGTAAGTTTGAAGACGGCTCTCCGATTTGGGTTTGTTTGCTTGTTTTTGCCTTCTTCCCATTAATCTGTCGCTCACCCATGCAATATTCATTTGTTCAATTCTCCGAAAGCACTTTTTTTGCTGTCGTCATTCAACTGCTGCACGGCAAGAGGAGATAGTCTTCTGCACGCAGTGCCCGAGGGTGTGAACATCTTTACGGGCAGCTGCGCTAAGCTGCACCACTTCTCACAAATGGACCCACAAGTACAAAACGCAAGTTCCTGTGCCCACATGGGCATATTATTTCGTTTGGTAGGGACTCCTGAGCTGGGCACGTATGAACGCTTATGTGCACCTCGCTTACTGTGCAAAAAAAAAAATGGCGGCCATAAACCAGAAGCTCCAGGCTTCCCCAAACTGCTTGGCCACGCAAAGAAATGATCAGACGTCTGGGATTGCAGAGTGCTCCCGTTAACGTCAGACTTTCCCCGGTATCTGTCTAATCCATTTGGGAAATGGATTAGAACAGGAGTCCAACAGCTGGGGAATGGGAGCCAGATGTCGCAGCCTGATCGCCCACTTTTAATCCACAAGGGAACCAGGAGGAAAGTGGATAGAACTGCCCATCTGACCGCAGCCATTACTTCAAGCTTCACTATGTTGACGGAGGCATTCACAGCCAGATTTCATTTGTTGTTGTAGAGTTTCCAGGCTGTATGGCCGTGGTCTTGGCATTGTAGGACCTGACGTTTCTCCAGCAGCTGTGACTGGCATCCTTAGAGGTATAACACAGAAAGATGGAGCACTGTCTGTGTTAATGTGAGAAGAAAAAGGAAGGCAGATAATTTATCTACCCAGGAAGGTGGGGTAGGGCTGAGTCATTATCTTGTAGCAGTTCCCCAGGCTGTGACATGCTAATGGAGGAGCTTTCCTGAGGAGGTTCTTTTGCATATGGATTAGAATGTCAACAGCCAATCCCTATGCAAAAGAACCTCCTCAGGAAAGCTCCCCCATTAGCAAGTTCACAGCCTGGGGAACTCCTACAAAGTAATGACTCAGCCCCAGGGCTATTTTTGGGCAGGAACGCAGAGGAATGGAGTTCCGGCTGACTCCCGAGTTGGCCACGCCCAGCAGGAGCTCATTAACATAACAGGCCACACCCAACAGCAGAAACTCATTGGAATTGGCTACATCAGGGGTGTGTGGCCTAACATGCAAAGGAGTTCCTGCTACAAAAAAAGCCCTGGATTTTGACAACAAACAAGGGTAAACAGAATAAGAGCAAAAGGTGGGTGTGGCTGGATGACCACACTTCTGGTAACATGGGGGTATGACCTAATATGCTAATGAGCTGTACTATCAGGGGTGTGGCCTAATATGCTAATGAGTTTCTACTGTTGGGTATGCCTTATTATGCTAATGAGTTCCTGCTGGGTTTTTTCTACAAAAAAAAGCCCTGCTCAGCCCTACCCCACCTTCCTGAGTAGATATAAATTACCTGCCTACCATTCTTCTTCTCACACTGACACAGAGAGGACTCCATCTTTCTGTGTCATACCCCTGAGGATGCCAGTCACAGCTGCTGGAGAAACGTCCGGCCCTACAATGCCAAGACCACGCCCATACAGCCCGGAAAATCGACAACAACTTCAAGCGTCAGTCGTCCTTCAGTAAACTAAAGATGGTATACCTTCCTCACTATAAGCCAGTGTGGGGTAGTGTTTGGAGCATCAGACTTAAGACCTAGGAGAACCAGGTTTAAATCCTCATTCTGCCATGGAAGCATGCTGGGTAGGGTTGCCAGTTCCACACACACACACACCCCGATGGCCGGGGCCATAGAGCTGCCAGATCCAGGTTGGGGAAATCGTGTAGGTTTGGGAGTGGAGCCTGGGGAGGACAGGGACTTCAGTAGAGTACAAGGCCAGAGAGTCCACCCCCCAAAGCATCCACTTTCCCCAGGGGGACTGATTTCCATAGTCTGGAGCTGACCTGTTATTCCAGAGGATCCCCACGACCCAACTGGAGGCTGGCATCCCCATTGCTGGGTAACCTTGGGCCAGTCACACACTCTCAGCCAAATCTCCCTCGCAGGGTTGTTGTGAGGATCAAATGGAGGAGAGGAGAATGACGTAAGAGCCAGTTTGGTGTCGTGGTTAGGGCGACGGACGCTAATCTGGGAGAGCCGGGTTTGATTCCCCACTCCTCCACGTGCAGCTGCTGGTGTGACCTTGGGTCAGTCACAAGTTCTCTCAGAGCTGTTCTCTCAAGAGTGGCTCTCTCAGAACTCTCTCAGGCCCACCTACCACACAGGTGTCTGTTGTGTGGAGAGGAAGGGAAAGGAGATGGTAAGCTGCACTGAGACTCCTTCGGAAAGTTATGGGCGGGGTATACATCCAATCCCCCCCCCTCCTCTTCTTCTTCTCCGCTTTGGGTTCCTTTCGGGGAGAAAGAGGAGGTATAAATCAAACTATTTTAAAAAATAGTTTTTAAACAAACCCCGTTCTTGGATGGTCCCGCCTCCCAAGATAATTCTAATCTCCAAAAGGGGTTGCTGGTCATTTAAACGTCCTTCTACCTTGCATTGTTTGAGGGTTCTCTGGGCACGCTTGAGATCCCCGCAGCTTTCAGAAGTCTCCTGGCTCTCTGCTAACAGCTATCACAAATATGTGCTGTTTATTCTATTACACTAAACAGGGATGATTTGCTAAATTGAGTGTTTAAGTAGCCTTGAGGTAAGGATCCCTTCTTGTTTCTTGGCAGGCAGATCGGATTGCCTTCAGCCTCAACAAGATATTTAAAGGGAAGAGAAGCCGGGGCTTGTCTTAATTCGCTTTTAATTGTTCAGGAGAAGCGAAAGGTTAACAAATGCAGAATCAAAAAGTATTAAATCAAGTTCTGTAATGTATTCAATGAGCTGCCTATTGAATGCATAGTGTTGTGTAACATCTAATTGAATTGCCATGTTGAGCTTCGTCCTGGGCTAGGATCCAAATACATCCAATCAGGTCACTAGCCCAGGAACTAACATCCAATCACTTCACAGCAAGCTCCCTGAACGGGAACGCTTGTGATTGGTCTTTATTGGTACAACCTCATTGGTTGGTAATTGTACAGTGGGCGTGGCTATATTAGCCGGAAATGTTTAAAAGCAGGACTACTGCAATGGAAAAGCTGAACCTTTGTTCTGGCTATTTGATGTTGATCCGTGTTGGAGTTGTGTTCGAGTTGAAGAAGAAAGTTGTGTTATTGCTGAATCGCTCTCTGACTGCTTTGTTAAGCGAGTGACTTAACAAGTTCCCAAAGAGGAGGTAAATAAAGTGGTAATTTTAAAAAATCAATTTTTTTTTAGACTCCTAACTTTATTTGACTTCTGCTACCCAAATTTGCAAACCCCGGTATTCTGGGTAAAAAGAAGGAAGTCGCGGGCCACTGTTTTATCACTCTTCTGTATAGGGTGTGTGGCTAAAAACTTCCCGACTGTTGTGCTAGATGATGTAGATCAGAGGTCCCCAGTCTTTTTCACCCTGAGGGCCTCTTTGGAATTCGGACACAGGGTTGTGGGTACAACTCAAAATGGCTGCTGCGAGGAGTGGAGCCAATTACAAAATGGCTGCCACAGGAGGCAGAGCCAGCCACAAAATGTCAGGGAGCGTTGTCATGTATAACTCTAATGGTAACTCTTTAACGTTTCAGGCAGACGTTCTTGAACATAGAGACCTATTTCCTGATGAGTAACGGTAAATTAAAGTGTCCCAACACTGATAACGTCACTGATGCCTTAAAATCAAACAGGGACTTTACTGGGGCAAAGATGCATGAAAGTTTGCTGTCTTCATTCCGCTCATTCTTAGTTTGCATGCCCAATGATGTTTTGGGGAGTTCCCGACGCCTCTTGTGTGGAGCTTGAATATAACGTTCTTCATCATGACTGCAGTCAAATGTCCAGTTTGGAGGATTTCCTTCCACTCTGTGGAAACGTCTCCATGTCGTAGAGGCGCTTCTGAGCAACAAAGCATGCGCGTGCAAAGAAGTGCACGGGTGGTACAAGCAAGGTACGCAGATGACTTCTGAAGTGTAGTGGGTTAGACGCATGTAGAAACCATTGAGACTGATGTAGCGATCAGCATGGTTTACTGGTAGACAACAAAAGACTAAAGACTACTGGCCGGCTGGCCAACTATATACACACCTGGGGACACACCCCTAGGTCCCGTTGGTGGGTTTAAATCTCCCGCGATGGTCCTATTGGTTCCCCAGTGGGGAGGCTAGGAGCCTACTCTCCATAGTTCCTACAGAGTCAAGCTTGGGGGTATTCGCTGGCCCCTGGTGGCGATCAGCGGACATAGCAACCCAGATCACCACAGACTGTGACAGCAGCCGTGAAATTAAAAGACGCCTGCTCCTTGGGAGGAAAGTGATGGCGAACCTAAACAGCATGATAAAAAGTAGAGACATCACTCTGCCAACAAAAGTCCGCA
Organism: Gekko japonicus; assembly: GCF_001447785.1. Lineage (NCBI taxonomy): Eukaryota > Metazoa > Chordata > Lepidosauria > Squamata > Gekkonidae > Gekko > Gekko japonicus. The sequence goes on along the minus strand of NW_015169964.1, from coordinate 22,349 downwards.
TGGTCAAAGCAATGGTATTCCCAGTAGTCATGTATGGCTGTGAGAGTTGGACTATAAGAAAGGCCGAGCGCCGAAGAATAGATTCTTTTGAACTATGGTGCTGGAGAAGACTCTTGAGAGTCCCTTGGACTGCAAGAAGATCAAATCAGTCAATCCTCAAAGAAATCAACCCTGACTGTTCCCTGGAAGGCCAGATAATGAAACTGAAGCTCAAATACTTTGGCCACCAAATGAGAAGGGAGCACTCACTGGATAAGACTCCGATGCTGGGAAAGATTGAAGGTCAAAGAAGACGGGGACGGCAAAGGATGAGATGGTTAGACAGTGTCAGAGATGCAACGAACATGAAATTGAGCAAACTTCAGAGGACGGCAGAAGACAGGAGGGCCTGGCGTGACCTGGTCCATGGGGTCGCGAAGAGCCGGACTCGACTGTGCGACTGAACAACAACAAAAGGAGAATATTAAGCAGAGTTTAATTATCTGACTGCTTTCTTGCAGGCCGTGGCAGAAGCCCTGTTCCCAAGAGCGACCACCCGGCTACCCCCTACTACAAGATTTAAAGGGCTCTCCAGGAGAATGAGGAAGGAGGAAAGGAGAAAGGGGGTAGGCGCATGCAGCCTCCCCCACCTCTTCCCAACAGCATTTAAAGAGATGCTGTTTGGAAGAGGTGCGGGTCGTGCGTTCAAAAGTTGTCAGTGAGATCTCAACTTGCAGGGCAAGCACGAGTGGCTCCCACTTCAAAAGAGCAAGAACCATGTGTACTTGGTTCTTTTTGTAGCAGGAGCTCCTTTGCATATTAGGCGACACACCCCTGATGTAACCAATCCCCCAAGAGCTTACAGTAGCCCCAGTAAGAAGAGCTCTGTAAGCTCTTGGAGGATTGGCTGCATGAGGGGCGTGTCACCTAATATGCAAAGGAGTTCCTGCTACAGAAAGAGCCCTGGCTGATGTAGCCAATCCTCCAAGAGCTTAGAGTAGCCCCTGTAAGAAGAGCTCTGTAAGCTCTTGGTGGATTGGCTACATTAGGGGTGGGTGTCGCCTAATATGCAAAAGAGTTTCCGCTACAAAAAGAGCCCTGGGCAAAACACCCCTTTTTAAGTTAGCCAATCCTCCAATAGCTTACAGTAGCCCCCTGTAAGAAGAGCTCTGTAAGCTCTTGGTGGATTGGCTACATTAGGGGGGGGTGTCGCCTAATATGCAAAGGAGTTCCTGCTACAAAAAGAGCCCTGAAAGCAGCAGTGATCTCGTGGCTTGCAGGGCAGGCGTAAGCGGCACCCACTCTTTTCAGGGGGGGGCTGGTCATGCTTGCCTTGCAGGCAGCAAAGGCTTGCAGGCCAGGCACAGGGGGCGCCCGCTCTTTTGAAGCAGGGGCTGTCCGTGCCTGCCCTACAAGCAGAAAGATCTCAACTTATAAGGAAAGTGCAAGCGGCTCCCACCTCAAAAGAGTGGGGGGTGCGTGTGCCTGCCCTACAAGTGACAAAAAACCTCCAGGATCCCCGGCCAAACGGGCCTGGAGAAAAATGGCTTCCTGACCCCAACGTGGCAATTGAGATTTCCCTGGGCATGTAAGAAAGTGCTACTGGACTCTTTTCTACTGCTACAGACAGAATAACATGGCTACCCATTCTTCATCTATGTCCATGGAAGATTATTGCAGTTTACCACCTTAAGGTATCTTATAGCAGGTTGTGTAGAACACTTTGTCTAACATCATTCTTGTCTCTTTCTATTATTTTCTACGTGCTTAATGATGATCCCGTCTTCTTTGTGGAATAGATGTGAATAAATCCTAGGAGCAGTATGGGAAATAATAATGTTTATATTTGGAGATTAAACACAAAAGGCTTCATGTAAAGGCACGTAGGACAGCTTTGAGAGAGTAAGTTCACGTGCTTTTCACTTTGGAGGAAGCTTTGAGCTCACAAAGAGAGACTTTTTGCAGCGTTCATTGAAAAATTTGGATAAATATTTTGGTATTTGGCAACCTTGCGCTTGGAAATAGCTGTTGAACTCCCTGAGGAAGACACTGAAACAGGAGGAGATCTGGACCTCTTCCTAATGTTTAAAAAGGTAAAGTTTCCTTTGCTCGAAAGCCAGTCGAATCTGACTCTAGGGTTGCGGTGCTCATCTCCGTTTCAAAGCCGAAGAGCCAGCGCTGTCCGAAGACATTTCCGTGGTCATGTGGCCGGCATGACTAAACACCAAGGCGCACGGAACGCTGTTACCTTCCCACCAAAGTGGTACCTATTTATCTACTTGCAATTTCTTGCTTTCGAACTGCTAGGTTGGCAGGAGCTGGAACTAGAGACGGGAGCTCACTCCGTCTTGCGGCAC
>NW_015169964.1:5818-19420 GCF_001447785.1 Gekko japonicus | reverse complement strand
AGCTTGCGGAGTTCGCGCTTGGGATGAAACACGGGTTGCACACGCTTAAAGGGAGAGAGATGGGTGGCTGTGGGTGTTGGGGGTGGGGCTTCCCCCGCCGGCCATCTGGCCGGCGGCGGGTAGAACCCCCCCAAAAATGGGGGACCTCTGGCAAACCGGGGGGGTTGGCAACCCTACCCACTGCATCACTTCCGGGGGAAACCCGGAAGTGATGTTAGGAAGCTCTAGGAAATGGCAGAAACTCTATGGTGGGCGACTAGTGGTCCTAGCGGGAGCATTTCCACTAGGACCAGGTAAGAAGGGGGATCCCTAAAGGGAAGACTGGTTTGGACTTTGCACTCTAGGAATGAGGGCAGGAAACTGTGCAGATGGGTGCTCAACGCAGAGCTGGGTTGAGGTGCAGTCGGCCCCCTAAACCATGTACGCCTCTCCCTGCATAAAAGCGTTTCCCCCCTCTCTTTTAATGCACAGAAGAAAAAAGAACAAGTCATTCACATGGAAATGGAATAGATCCCCGTGGTGATTAAAAACTCCTGTAGAATGATACATATTTAATCACTAGATAAAGGGGGAGAGGATGCACTTACAGTGGAAATGAGCTAAATAGATTATATTTGGGATTTATGGACAGAGAGACAGGAGTTGCGCTGAAAAAAAAAACACAGAGGCTTATTAAATTGCTAAATACAAAGACAAGACTGATGGAAGGGCTGGAGGCTCGTCTGCATAAGGAAACCTGTGATATTATAGACATAACTAAAAACCTGCCTGGAAAACCACAATTAGGATATTCATATTTTAAAAGGGAATAGTTTAAAAGAGGGATTTTAAAAAGGAGGCCACAGAGGCATCTTCCCCCCCCCCCCAGTTCCTTTACACTCCATATACAGCTTATGAATTCTGGATAGGCATTAACTGTCTGTCTTCCGGTACGAATGAAGGATGAGAGTTGAAAATGTGGTCAGAGATGACAACATGCAAGTACTTTTAGTAAATCAATCCTGGCGCAGGCTGTCTTTAGTCCATTTGAACTCTAGGGGGAGCTGTAGTGCAGGGTGCCTACTTTCCAAGGCTTATTGAAGGCTTCGATTGGTTTCTCTGCCTCTTGTTGGGCTTTCCCTGTGCCTATCTTATATCCTGAAGGTCTCTCTGCTTTTGAAAGGCCTACAGTTAGGTAATGCTTTTTGCAAATCCTGTTGCAGTAAATTTTATTGAAAGCAACTCTGCATTGGTGGGATTGGATTATTCCCCTATGTCCACTAACAGCAAACAACACAGTGCAGCCATGCTGGATCCATCCCACAGAGAACCGCTCCAGTTCACTTGGCAGTAGGGAGTTGGTGGAACATGGGGCCACCCATGGCATGATAGTTTTATAGCACAGGGGAAACCTGGAAGCGACTTCACACCACTCTAGGAACTGCTGGAAACTCTATGGTAAAGCCAAAGAATCCCAACTCTATGGTAAAACCATAGAATTTTGAGCAGTTCCTAGACTGGTGTGATGTCACTTCCAGGTTTTCCCCAAATGTGACATAACGATGTTGCTTTGACAGTTTAGCTTTTGAGGGTTGAGAGTTAGAGTTTGGGAACTTTGAGTGAGGCAGAAGGGTCATTTTAACAGGAGTGGAAATCAAAGGCCTGTGAGGTGTTACAGCATTCCAGTAGGGTTGGCTGTGTGTATCTACTGTGAAACTTAGTTGCAGCAGAATCCTCTATTTATAAGTTGTAAAACCTGCCTGAGCGATTTCCCTTGGGCACGTAAGATGTAAAACCTAACAGCCCATAACTACTAATTAAGTTTTAATAGAGTGTCTCCAACCATCCTCCAAGTAGCTTTCCTCCATCCTAAGGGGACTTCCAAGTTAAGTACTTCTCCCTCCAATGGAAGAGCCACTTAAACACGAGGAACGCTCCTTAGACTGGATCCCTAAAACTGGAGCAAAGTTCCTTAGTATCCATCACACCTCATTTCAATTCCCCTTATAGCTAAATGTAGAAAAGGAATGACTGAATGGGGCCAAAAGGTCATTGTGTAAGACTGGCTTAGGGCAATACTTTTGGGCAGAAGATAGATCACTCACCACAGACACCTACACAATGGTTAAGGATCACTGAATATATGCCATATCGTTAGGCAATCTCATATTGCTCTTAGGAAACATAGGTGTGCCCCACATACATGTAGGGAGGGAAAGGTGCTTAGCAGGATGTGATGTAATACAGTCCTCCCCCAAACCTGATGATGGAATGACATCTTCATTGTGTAAGACTGGCTTAGGGCAATACTTTTGGGCAGAAGATAGATCACTCACCACAGACACCTACACAATGGTTAAGGATCACTGAATATATGCCATATCGTTAGGCAATCTCATATTGCTCTTAGGAAACATAGGTGTGCCCCACATACATGTAGGGAGGGGAAGGTGCTTAGCAGGATGTGATGTCATACAGTCCTCCCCCAACCTGATGATGGAATGACATCTTTTCTGAAGAAAACCCAGAAGTGACCTCAGTCCTCTCTAGGAATTGCCAGAAATTCTTTTACCATAGAGTTTCTGATGATTCCTAGAGAAGTGGGAGGTCACTTCTGGCTCCCTCCGTTGCCCCCCCCACTCCCGCCAGTTACCACAACCTAGTAACTTTTTGTTGTTGTTCAGTCGCACAGTCGAGTCCGACTCTTCGCGACCCCATGGACCAGCTCCCGCCAGGCCCTCCTGTCTTCCGCCGTCCTCTGAAGTTGGCTCAATTTCATGTCCGTTGCATCGATGACACTGTCTAACCATCTCATCCTAGTAACTAACAGGTCTCAAAAACAGATTTATTTTTTCCTTCTTTTCCAGGAAGGGTTTAAAAAAAAAATGTGTGTAGAATGTATGTATTTGTGAGTGTCTACTTATATTTTCTCTTCCCCTTGGAAGCCTCTTTACAATAGGAAACCTGAAATTAAAATCTGAGAACATATTTCTAAATAATAAATGAGCTCACATTTGGGGATTGTTTCGGAGTTTATTATGAAAAAAACTCTCCACAAAAAGAGTGAAAAAGTAAAACCGAAAAAATTGGAATTACGCTAGTTATAATTAGCCCCCATAGCTTTTAAGCGAGAAACTTCCTAGATCTGCAGGGCCAATGAGAGGGAGGGAGGGGGGGTGAGGTGGGAATAGCAGAATAGATAGCTGAAGGATTGTTTTTTTCCAGCAAGCTGGTTTGTTCAAAACCTGAGTGAGCTTTCTCGAACTGTGGAAGTGGAGGAGCTCTCCGCTTCCAGCCAGCACTTTCTAAGCTATACTCCAGTGAGAAATAGTAGCATCCCGTTTCCAGAAGCCACAATGTTTCTCTGCAGTTTTTGGAAGCGATGCACCGGCAAGCGATCTCATGTGGAGCTTGCGTGGGTCACATCGCTATTCTATGGTCATGAGCATGCTAAGTCACAAAATGGCCGCAGCGTAGGGTTGGATCCAATCTGGCCTTCCAGGGAACAGTCAGGGTTGATTTCTTTTAGGATTGACTGATTGGACCTCCTTGCAGTCCAGGGGACTCTCAAAAGTCTTCTCCATAGGCTTGCCAAGTCCCCCCGGGAGGCGGGGAAACCCCTGCCCCAGAGGCCCATTTCCCACTGCCGGCGGATCGGGCACCAGGGGGAGCCCCACCCCAATGTGCGCATCACCCGGAAGTGACGTGACAACGCCGGGCACGCTGGGGTCGGGGCCCTGGTCATCTGAGGGAAAACTCTATGGTTTTCCCTCAGATAGTCGTAGCCCCGCCCCCAGCATGCCCGGCGGCGTCACGTCACTTCCGGGTGACGTGCGTGTGGTGCGCGCGCACTCCAGAAGCCAGCCAGGAGTCCCCCGCTGAGGCGCAACACCCGACTTGGCAACCCTACCTCTCCAGCACCATAATTCGAAAGCATCCATTCTTCAGCACTCGGCCTTCCTTATGGTCCAACTCTCGCAGCCGTACATTACCACTGGGAATACCATTGCTTTGACCATACAGACTTTTGCTGGCAGGGTGATTTCTCTCCTTTTTATTATTCTGTCTAGGTTTGCCATCGCTTTCCTCCCAAGGAGCAGGCATTTTTTAATTTCACAGCTGCAGTCACCGTCTGCAGTGACCTTGGATCCCAGGAATGTGAAGTCTGTCACTGCTTCCATGACTTCCCCTTCTATTTGGCAAGGAGTGATGGGGACGGATGCCATGATCTTAGGGTTTTTTTATGTTGGGTTTCAAGCCACGTTTTGCACTCTCCTCTTTCACCCTCCGCACTTGCCTTGAAAGCCCCTTGCTGGGGTTGCCACGAGTTGGCTGTGACTCAATGGCACTTTACACACACATATGGTCCATTTTGTGAGGTGTGCTTTTACCCCACAGAAGATCTGAGGCCACCGCTATCAATGTACCATAACCCAGACTAGTACAGTGTGCCACAAGACAAAGAATCTTTCTATTTGGAATAACAATTAAGAATCAACACATTTATCTTCTAAACAGATCAATTGTTTCCTGTTAACCCCGCACACTTACACTACAATCCTAAGTGGTGGTGGAGGAGAAAGAAGAAAAATCACTGGTGTCAGAAGTGTGATAATGTCATTTCCAGGCACCCTGGAAGCAAGAGCAGTAGCTCTAGGAATCACTGGGAGCTCTATAGCTTTACCACAGAGTTTCTGGCGACTCCTAGAGCTACTGCTGTCACTTCCCTTTCCCCCCCCCGGAAGTGACATCATCCCACTTGCATTGCCGCCTTCCTACCATGTCCTCAAGCCTCCCACTGGTTGCAAGGTGACGATCTCACGGATAGGACAGTGACCATCCACTAGCAATTACCCCTTCATCAACCCAATGAGAATCTTAAGTGACCAATAAGAACATAAGAACATAAGAGACGCCAATGTTGGATCAGGCCAAAGGCCCATCCAGCCCAACACTCTGTATCACACAGTGGCCAGAAATACCAGTGCCATCAGGAGGTCCACCAGTGGGGCCAGGACATTAGAAGCCCTCCCTCTGTTGACCCCCCCCCCAAGCACCAAGCACCAATAAGAATGGGTTTATCACTTGCAATGGCTTCCTATCGCTTTACCAAATGGCACGGTGTTCCAGAGCCACGCCCCCGACCCCCTCCCTGTTCAAATTGCTTTCCTCGGGCACCATGTCTTCATCTCATTGCCTTATTACTTCAGGGTAGCCGTGCTCTCTAAAATGCCTTTCCCGGTGGCTTAAAGATTTTTTTAAATAAATAAATAAATAAATGCAGTTTAGGTTGGGCATGTACCACTTGAAGGGCTAACGATTATTGACTACCCTCCAGCAGACTTGAGGGAGCCTAGCCCGAGGCCGTTCCAAGTCTCTCTCTCCTTAAGAATTGGCACTTTATAAATGCAGAAAGCTGAAGCTTAACTGGTGGAAACTGGATTTTACAAGTTCAATGACTTTGTAGCCCTTATAGATAATTGCATTCCTATTTTTAAAAATTATTTTTACAAATTCTGAAATGAAGCCTAAATATCTGTTTCAAAATTCAAAACTCCAAGTATGCTGCCCTGTAAGCCTGTAATAAGAAAGTAATGTACAGCTTCAGTACAGCTGTTCTACTGCAACGATAATTGGTTATGTGACAGCCTTATTCACAGAGGATTTTAGTATTTTTACTTTGATTCAACAGGGGTGACTCTTATTTCCCTTATAAAGACCTGCACAAAATAAAATAATAATCATATCCATACCCCATTATTTCTAGCCCAAGGTTTTAAAATGCATATCATTAAGAAGAAGAAGATATTGGATTTATACCCTGCCCTTCACTCAGAGTCTCAGAGCAGCTTACAAACTCCTTTCCCTTCCCCTCCCCACAACAGACACCCTGTGAGGTAGGCGGGGCTGAGAGAACTGTCCTTGAGAGAACAGCTCTGACAGATCACATCCAGGAAGGTATGGCTTACCCAAGGTCATCCAGCAGCTGCAAGTGGAGGAGTGGGGAAGATGGTACAAGTCCTTTCGAAAGAAAAACAGACATACAACATTTTTCGCTATCTCCAAACAAAGGATAAAAGATCATAACATTAGTGGCTACGCTGACTTTTCTAGGGCACTGTTGTAAAAGGGAGCCAGAATCACAGAAGAGTCCTTGACTATAGAATTGTGTGGCAGTAGAAACCAGCCTGCTAGAAACTAGCAAAAAAAAGCTTGCTAACATTTCTTTATTATGTCCAAAACAGTTTATAATCTAAAGAATAAATAAGAAACAGAAGACAAAGAAAGAAGAAGAGTTGGATTTATACCCTGCCCTTCACTCAGAGTCTCAGAACGGCTTACAAGCTCCTTTCCCTTCCCCTCCCCACAACAGACACCCTGTGAGGTAGGTGGGGCTGAGAGAACTCTGAGAGAACTGTCCTTGAGAGAACAGCTCTTGCCAGAACTATGGCTTGCCCAAGGTCATCCAGCAGCTGCAAGTGGAGGAGTGGGGAATCAAATCCGGTTCTCCCAGATCACAGTCCACGCACTTAACCACCACACCAAACTGGCTATCACGGTTGGCCTCCTGCTGGCAGCCGCCTGACCCCTACCATGGCTTCGTAGATCAGAGGGGGGGAAAGGGGGGAAATCACCATCGCATTGATGGTGTGAAGTCATTTCCACGTTGAACAGGGAAATTAGGTCATGCTGATCTTGGATTCAGTGGAAACTGTACAGTAAAACCATTCAGTCTCTGCTGAATTCTAGAGCAGCATGGTGTCACTTCTGGGCTCGACCCAGAAATGACACCATGACGTCATAGAATCATAGAATTATAGAATGTTAGAGTTGGAAGGGACCTTGCAGGTCATCTAGTCCAACCCCCTGCACTCTGTAGGAGTATACTGAAAGATAGTCCTACACTCAGTTCCAACATTAACAGGATTCACTCTTTCCTTTAATCAGCCACACAGGCTAAGGATATATATACTCCCCTCTTTACGATCTCACACTGATAACCCTCACTGAATGAACACCATTAACTGCTTTTTTCCAACTGACTGTCATAACTCTTTTTTTTTATAACTGACTACTGACACTCACCCAATGTGAGGTTGATTGCCCTGTGTCCCCAACCCCATATTCCACTGGGTGACAGCTGATAGCTTGCAACCCTCCCGTGGTCCCGTGGACCACCACCAGTCTGCTAGGTCCTACAACAGCAACCTGGGTCTTCTGGAGCACAGAGTAGGATTGCCGGCTCTTGCACATATCTTGGAAAGGATGGGCTTCACCCATGGACAGAGCCACCCACGGACAGAATGAACCAGCTCCATGGTATCAAAAGGTAGATCCCGTGTGCCCAGGGCTAGAGCTGAGACATCAGTGGGTGGAGCCAAGGGGTCAAAAAAGCAGATGTAAAGCACAACTTAATTTGCTTGGACAGTTATTGAAAAGTTAATGTTATTAGAAGAAAGTTAAATATAGGAAAACAATAGGTGAAGGAAATGTTACCAGTAGATTATGATTAAAGGTAAGGGGGAAATAGGGAAAATTTAAGAAATGGGCTGGAGGTTGGAGCACTGTGGGAAGCCGGGGGGGGGGGGGTTCATCAACAACAATAATAAATTGTTTTTGAAAGAAAGAAAAAAGCAGAGATAACAATTTGGTGTGGTGGTTAAGTGTGCGCACTCTAATCTGGGAGAACCGGGTTTGATTCCCCACTCCTCCACGTGCAGCTGCTGGATGACCTTGGGCAAGCCATCGTTCTGGCACACTGTTCTTGAAAAAGAGCCATTTCTGTCAAGAGCTCTCCCAGCCCCACCTACCTCACAGGGTGTCTGTTGTGGGGACGGGAAGGAGTTTGTAAGACACTCTGAGACTCCTTTGGGTAGTGAAGGATGGGGTATAAATCCAATCTCCTCCTCATCCTCATCCTCTTCCTCTTCTTCTTCTTCTTTCATCTAAGGTGCACAACTGTTTTTGTTCATTTCACTTTCTCCTTTTATTGCTGAAGAAAGATCAGGAGGGGAAAGAGGGGAGGCAGACAAGGAAAGCTGCAGTGTTTACTGAAGCTGCTTTTGTGATGCAGGAACTGGCTTTCAGCCTCATGCAACAAAACAAATTCCTTTCTTGTAGAGAGCACTAAATAGCTCAAGAACAGTCTATCTCTTGCCCTTTGAGGTCACCAATCTCCAGGTGAGGCACGAAGATCTTCTGGAATTGCAACTCCTCTTCAAACAACAGAGATTAGTTCCCCTGGAGAAAATGGCAGCTTTGGGAGGTGGGCTGTACGGCATTATCCTCCACTAAGGTCCCTCCCCACACCCCATCTTTCATGCCAGCATCTCCACTGATTTCATTGATTGTAGATGGCATATAAATCAATTCCAAGCAGGGTTAAGCCTCATCTCCCTCCAATAGCTATGGACTGGATCGCAAACAAACCTTTCATCCTTAGATGCCCTTGGGGAGCTCATCAGTTGTTCTACCCATATTGCAGCATCCCAGCTTAGTTCCATCACCTTTTTCCCATCGCCTAACCAGTCTCTAGGTCAGGTCAAATTATGTTAGGACCCTGGCCCTAGAACAATGTAGAGCAGGCAAAAAAAGGTCAAAAAGTATGAAGAGGAAGAAGAGGAGGAAAAAGGAAGAGGAGGAAGAGGAGGAGGAGGAGGAGGAGATTGGATTTATACCCCGCCCTTCACTACCCGAAGGAGTCTCAGAGTGGCTTACAATCTCTTTTCCCTTCCCCTCCCCACAACAGACCCCCTGTGAGGTAGGTGGGGCTGAGAGAGCTCTTTCAAGAACTGCTCCTGAGAGAACAGCTCTGAAAGAACTTGTAACTGACCCAAGGTCACACCAACAGCTGCATGTGGAGGAGTGAGGAATCAAACCCAGTTCTCCCAGATTAGAGTCCATGCTCCTAGCCACTACACCAAACTGGCTCTCTAAATCTAAACAGAATTATGCCCTTATAATCCAATTGGACTCTGGCTAGAACTGTACTGGAAATCACCAAAGAGAATATGAAGATTCGGGTCTTAAAAGATGCTCATTTCAATATTCAGAGGACATCAATATTCTAGTTCGAGCCATTGCTTTGTGGAACATGTTGCCACTCCAACCATTCTGATTTTAATCACAGCAGATTTTTGTCATTAAAGAATATTGTTCCCGCTATCGATAGGACATCGAGCGAAGGAAATGCATGAACGTTGCCTTTGAATCATATTGGTTTTGTAATGGCTAAATGATTTCATTTCCTCGTTGACGGATGCTTTGAATAAACATACTATAAACTCACTGCATGTGTCGTGGTTCACAGCATGTCCCATCGTAGAAGTAAATTAGTTTTAGCTACGCGCACTGGCTTGAGCCGAGAACGGTTGGTCTCCATCTTTTCGCTAATGTCTTTTCTCAGATGTAAATTGGTTTCTGTGCCAACTGCTTAAGTTAAAGGCATTGAAGTGGAGAAAAAATAGCGGCGGCGTCGCAACGGGTCTAATATGAATAAGAAATCATCCGACGCAAAATGGTTTTATAACAACAGACTGCAACGAACTATGGCTCTTACAGCTCAGCTCTGTTCTTAAATGCACGAGGTCTAAAGTCCAGAGAACGGCACCCAGCGGGACTGTCAAAGTAATGGTGTCCAGTGATACTTCAAATATTATAACGAGGACACTATTGTTATCAGTGTGTTTTTAAAAAATCATAGTATTAGCCAGAGGTCATTTCGGGGGGGATCGCGGGGGATCGCAGTTCCCCCGGGTGAGGTATGGGGGGCGGGGCACATGACGAAGCCCCGCCCACTGCTTCCGGCCGCCCCGCTTCCGGCCCTCGTTCAGCCAGGAGGAGGCAGGAGAAGAGGGAGGGTAAGTTGCTTCCTCCCTGCCTCTCCCTACCCCTGCCTGCCTGGGCCCAGGGAGGGCCTTCGCAGGGCTTCCTTGCACTCCCGCCGGCCTTGCAGGTCCACCACCGGGCCCCTCATGGGGCTCGGCAGTGGAGCTGCAAGGCCAGCGGCGGCGGCCAGGACCATTGGGGGCGGGGTGTGTGGCCTTATGACACACTTCCAGTGATGTCAGGGGGTGTGGCCTTATGACCCACTTCCGGTGATGTCAGGGGAAGTGGCATATGCTAATGAGTTCCCCTAGCTCTTTTTCTACGAAACGACCCCTGGTATTAGCACATTCGCATATTATCTCCGTATTCTTGGCAACTGTATTGTAACAGGAGTTTTTCCATTTCTTTGGAATGACCAAGTTGTAAAGGATTAAGTGTTCTGTGTCTGGGGCTTGGGGCGTGGCAGCAGTGTTCAAGCCTTTTATGATTTCCTCTTTTCTTAGGCCCTGTGGAGGGTAAACTCCCTAGAAGGTTTGAGTCAGCCTGAACCTTTACTTTTGGGAGTAACAGCTGTGTCCAATTAATTAAGGCTGAGACGGCTTAACAAGGGGGGTGGATACAGAAGGAGTAGGTTGGTGTGGTTGCTATCAGCCGTTAGTTGTCAGACAGAGAAAGCAAAGCAGGGAATTGGAGGAGAGCCGAGAGACTTTGGGATTTCGTCCCTCTTCAGGAGCCTTGTATGAGGAATTCATCTGAAGGCTTGGTGCCGGTAACTGCGGTGTAATTTTGACTTTTATCTACACTGAGTACGGGACTGTTATCTCGTTTTTCTGTTTCCTCTCCCGCTTCGTCCTTGGGTTTCGTAAATAAATTTATTTATTTATTTATTTATATTTATACCCCGCCCATCCTGCGAGCAGGCTCAGGGCGGCAAACAAAGCGGTACCATGTACCTAATTGGTATACCATAAAAATCTTAAAACTCTATAAAATCACATACTCAGTTCAAAACATAGCATAACAATCAACAGTAAAGTGCATACAGTAATGAAGATTAGATGGCGTGCATTCCGGATCTCACTCTCTAATCGTCATCCCTTGCGCCGATGGACCTGGCGATATGTCTAGGCTAGATCTAAGATCCAAGCATTCACTAGGATCATTGATGGTAACAGTAGTGGCGGCTCCTATTGGAAGGCCTGGCGGAAGAGCTCCGTCTTACAGGCCCTGCGGAACTGCAAAAGGTCCCGCAGGGCCCTGATCTCCTCCGGGAGCTCATTCCACCAGTAAGGAGCCACCACAGAAAAAGCTCTGGTCCTGGTACTGGTGAACCTTGCATCCTTGGGGCCCGGAATAGTCAATCGGTGTTGGGCCCCAGACCGTACTGTTTGTTTGTTGAGTGTGGAGTCCCCTCCTTCATGCAGCAAATAGCCCACAGCCAGGATGAAGAGCACTACCAGAGTGAGTCCTTGGAGTTACAAGGTCTTTACACCAGTAGAGTGGGTGTGAAGGGCACTGTCACTGTGTCATGGACATAGCCAGGAATCTAGGGCTGTGAGCAGGATGGCCCGATATCATCAGAACTTGGAAGCTGAGCAGGGTTGGCCCTGGTTAGTATTTGGATGGGAGACCACCAAGGAAATCTAGGGCTGCTGTGTAGAGGCAGGCAGTGGAAAACCACCTCTGTTAATCTCTTGCCTTGAAAACCCTACAAGGTCCCCCTAAATCAGCTGCAGCTTGACGCTGTTTCCCACTACCATAGGGGAAGATGAAGAGAAGAAGAGACTGGATTTATACCCTGCCCTTCACTACCCAAGGGAGTCTCAGAGCGGCTTACAAACAGCTGCATTCGTTTATGTTTATTTTGCGTTTTCACACTGTTATACCCTCTTTAAGCACCTTGCCTTGTCTTGTTTTCCCTGCCCCAGTGTTGTTTTTAATAAACCCTTTCTGTTTAATTATTTTCTCTGCCTGGGTCAATCACACCTGTGTGTTCTCGGCTGAAAAAGGGGCATTTTGTATGTGCTTGAGAGGGTACCCTGGGCCTTCTCAATAGGGACCATAAGATGGAGACCCCCTGGGGTCATGACAGGGGGGTACACTCCAAGGTGGCGGAACGCCTATCAAGCTCAGGGTACAGCGACAGCGATGGGGGGGTCATCTGATTTGTGCAACACTGATATAGGATCTGATATCATCCAGAACATCATCCCGCCTCTCCCCAAACTCCACCTTCCAAAGGCTGCACCCCCAAAATCTCCAGAAGTTTCCCAACCCAGGCCTAGCAACCCTAACACCAGCGCTACCTGTGGAGCAATAACTGAGAAGGTCTTCTCTGACGTGACGCTCAGAGAGAGACCAATCAGAAGACACTTTACGCTTGCAACAATTATAATCAGACTGTAAGAATACGTTTGCCCTGAAGATGTCTAAAGCCTGTACTGCTTGGAATTTCATTGATTAAAATCGAGACGGGAGTGGGTGGTGTCTTTAAACTGGCTCTCTCTCTCTCTGTGTCTCTTCCTTCCATAAGGACCATAAGGAAGACTGAGCGCCAAAGAATAGATGCTTTCAAAGTATGGTGCTGGAGAGAGGACTCTTGAGAGTCCCTTGGACTGCAAGGAGATCGAATCAGAAATCCACCCTGACTGTTCCTTGGAAGGCCAGATACTGAAGCTGAAGCTCAAATACTTTGGCCACCCAATGAGAAGGGAGCGCTCATGCTGGGAAAGACTGAAGGTCGAAGAAGAAGGGGATGGCAAAGGATGAGATGGTTAGACAGTGTTATCAATGCAACGAAGATTAAATTTGAGCAGAGGACAGCGGAAGACAGGAGGGCCTGGCATGATGTGGTCCATGGGGCCGCGAAGAATTGGACTTGATTGTGCAACTGAACAACAACAACTCTCTCTCTCTCTCTTGCAAATGAAGATCATTTCAGATGTCCTCTCCAGTTCACTATTGACCACACGAAAGGTCTGTCACATCGAATGGACCTGCTTTGAACATCCACAGTCCTAGAGATGTGCTATTAGCAGTCCGATCTCTTCTGCCTAGTCAGCATAAAACCAAATAGGGGACAACAGTTCATGGTACTTTCGCAAAGGACATTTCTGACTCTGCCTGTGAGGTATTCTTGTGCCACATTACTTATTCATTCCGATTCCTTTGCCTGTGCACTTATATTTAACAGATTGGAAAAGAGGAAAATTGGTTTTGAAGACGTCGCTGACAGATCTATTGTACCAGTCAGGAGTTGCGGGAAGAAAACTTTGCTCGAGAGAGCAAATAAACAGGCGAGGCAAAGCTCTCTTCAGGTCTCCATGCCGTGGTTTAAATAGTCCAGTCCAGTTGTCGTACCTGCCAGATTAATGATCATACCAAGAAAAAAAATGCACTGTGAAAAAAAAGCGATATCTAACAATTATATATAAAGACTTGTGCAAGCTTATGTGTCTGATAATTATATTAAAGTTAAATACAACATTTTAATATTTATTTATTTCTGCATTTATATCCCGCCCATCCCGTAAACGGGCTCAAGGCAGGTCACAGCATTTCAATAAATATAATAAAATTTAAAACACATTAAAACATATAAAATCGATAGTCATGCTTGCCATAGGGAGAACCTGGCTCATTGATGTGACTGAGTATGGCTGGTTATCAGTGGGTGGGAGACCACAACCTCGGGGGGAGGATATGTGGACACCCGCTGCCTCGGCCAAAGGCCTGGTGGAAGAGCTCCGTCTTGCAGGCCCTGCAGAATTGAGTAAGATCCCGCAGGGCCCTGAT
>NW_015169964.1:0-5217 GCF_001447785.1 Gekko japonicus | reverse complement strand
AAAGTAAAGACCTAAACCCTAGGTCTTTGCTAGCCATCTTCCCTCTCCACGACCTCTATCTTCTTTACTACCCCTAAGGTCCAGCTTTCTATCCAACAATCCCTTTGTCTACTTTAAGATCTCTTGGACTGCAGCCAAAGAGGTCCATGCTTGCTGGCTGGTTCTAGCGAGTGTGATTTAGTTTAAACCCCTAGGTATTACTTTCTCCCCTATTCTTACATTGCAACAGACAAGACTTCTGGAACAGGCGAGTATGAACCGAAATACCTACCTATCTCCAAGTAAATAAGAAACTATTTTTGATATCTTCTGTAATTCTAAAGGAACCTTGAGTGTATGCTGATGTGAGACTGATTATTTTGTGTGTATGTGACTTTGATATTGCTTAGTAAAAGGATTATTTGTTTTGGAAAAACACCCGTGTGGTCTCCATTATTGGAACTCTGGGTTCAGACACGACCTTGGTATAGCTGGCCAGGACTCACGTTAAATTTAGTTAGCCTCTGCTGTAGATAAGGCAGTTGGCGTAACACAGACGTCCTTTGGGCCAGGAATCACCAGGAGATGTTGACTCTTGGAGCGTAACGCTCTCCAAGGTGTATACGGGAAGAGGCGGTCCCTTAGGTATGTTGGTCCCAGGCCGTATAAGGCTTTGAAGGTAATTACCAACACCTTGAAGTGAATCCGTTACTCAACTGGCAACCAATGCAGCTGACAGAGCACATGCCATACGTAATAGAAGGAAACTTTATAAATCCATATTGTTGTGGCTTGTCTTTTGTCCATTGACACGGCACGCATATGTGTTTAAGATTTCATAAGACATGTTTTACACATATGTTCACGGTTCCACTTTATAAAGTTTCCTTCTATTATAACATTATATTTAACTTCAATATAATTATCAGACAAATAGGCTTGCACGAGTCTTTATTTATATACAATTGTTAGGAATTGCTTTTTTTCCACGGTGTATTTTGTTTTCTTGGTATCAGCAGCACTATGTTCCATTTTTGATTAAATACCATTGCAAAAGCTTAAGGATCTCAACAGGCATTATTATTGTGCATAGTTCTGGCCTTTTAAAAAATAAAATGTACTGGTCCATGTGCGCATTGGCAGCATATCGGACAGGAATAATCCAGCGACAACATATTGCTGGTCCACCTAACCCAGGGTTGTCTTCTGTGACTAGAAGTGGGCTCCCTGAAGCCCCAAGGCAAGGTCTTCCCCAGCACTGATACCCCAAATGAACACACACGAATGCATAAAGCTGCCTTTTACTGAATCAGACCCTCGGTCTATCAAGGTCAGTATTGTCTACTCATCAGTATCGTCTACTCAGACTGGCAGTGGTTCTCCGGGGTCTCAGGCTGAGGTCCTTCACATCACCTACTGCCTGGTCCTTTCAACTGGAGATGCTGGGGATTGAACCTGGGACCTTCTGCATGCCAAACAGAAGCTTTGCCACTGAGCTACAGCCCCACTTCATGGCTCTCCAGGGTCTCAGGCAGAGGTATTTCACATCATCTACTGCCTGGTCCTTTTAACTGGAGATGCCGGGGATTGAACCTGGGACCTTCTGCATGCCAAGCAGATGCTCTACCACTGAGCCACAGCCCCACTTCATGACTCTCCAGGGTCTCAGGTGGAGGTCTTTCACATCACCTACAGCCTGGTCCTTTTAACTGGAGATGCCGGGGATTGAATGTGGGACCTTCTGCATGCCAAGCAGATGCTCCGCCACCAAGTCACAGCCCCTCCTCAAATTAAGACTGGCAAAAGGACATATGAACACATATGGAGCTGCCTAATACTGAGTCTGAGCTTTTGTCCATCAAGGTAAGTGGCTCTCCAAGGTCTCAGGTAGAGGTCTTTTACATCCCCTATGACCTCATCTTTTTAACTGGAGATGCCGGGGACTGAACCTGGGATCTTCTGCATGCCAAGTGGATGTTCTGTGAACTTAGGCAGATCACAAGAAGGGAGGGCAGGAAGGGTTGCATCAGTGCTTTACTTCTTGTGGCCCTTTCTTATATGCCCAGGGAAATGCTGATCGCCACTTTGGGATCAGGAAGACATTTTTCTCCAGGCCAGTTTGGCCAGGGATCCTGGAGGGTTTTTTTTTTTTGTCATCTACTGGGCCTGGAACAGGGGTCATTTGGGGATGTGGGGGGAGGCAGTGGTCATTTCCTGCAGGAGCACACAGGAGCGGAGCTCCGGCATTAAGGAGCCCAGGGGGCGGGCACATGCAATAAGCCATGCCCCCTGCTCCCAGCAGCACATGCAATAAGCCACGCCCCCTGCACCCAGCAGCCTTCAGTTGGGTCACAAGAAGCAAAAAGCAGCCAGGTAAGTTGCAGAGCCCCCCCCCAGCCCACCTTCAGGTACAAGCTCTCCCTCCTCTGCGAGGGCAGATCTGTGCGTTCCCCCCCCCCATAGCTAGCAATTCAGAATAGTCCAGTGGCCCCTTTAAGATAAAGTTTTATTCAGGTACAAGCTCTCCCTTCTCTGCGAGGAGAGATCTGCACGTCCCCCTCCAATAGCTAGCAATCCAAAACAGTCCAGTGGAGCCTGAGCGGTGGGTGTTGCCTTCTAACACACTTCCGGTGATGTCAGGGGGTGTGGCATATGCAAAGAAGTTATGCTAATAAGTTATGCTAATGAGCTCCTGCACCTCTTTTTCTACGAAATGACCTCTGGGGGGAGGTATCTATGAATTTCTTGCATCGTGCAGGGGGTTGGACTAGATGACCCTGGAGGTCCCTTCAAACTCTATGATTCTCTGATTCTCTGCCCTATGGCTGTCCCCTAACCGGTGGGCCCCGGACTGAACTTTGGACTTAAGTCCTGTGTGCCACCCCTGAGCTTCTACTCCCCCAACTTTTTAAAAAATGTCACACATGAAAAGAAAAGGAAAGGAAAGGAAATTGGGTGATTTTCCTCCAGATTGTGGCATGTTATTGATAAACGTATGTTAGCATTTAACTATTCATTCTTTTGGAGAAAACTGGTTAACCCCTTAAGTGTTTTGCCCGGAAGGTAGACATTAAAAGTTAATTATAACCACATGGGACAAGCCCCAGGAGGACCATGACAGCATTAAACTGCTACCAGCGAAGCATGCAGAAAGAGCCGCTCTCCCAGAGAGCACCGTGTACAAAAAGGCTGCTGTCTCCTTGAATGAGTTCTCAGATGTTAAAAACATGCTCCTTTTTGCATGCACGCTCCGGGAGGGAGGGGGAAGGCATATTGCAAATGCTCTACTCGGAGCAGGGAAAGCTTTCAGCGGAAGGGAAATTAGAGCAAAATGAAAGCCACAGAGTGACGCGATCGAGTTAATATGGCACAGGCCAAAGAAAGGCTGGGGCGCATCGCTGTGGTTGCGCAGTCTGAGGGCGCCCTGCAAAGAGGCCCAGATCAACACTTATCGGCCACATCTTTCAGCAAAGGGTAATTCTGGTTGGCAATCGTGCCCACTTGCTGGTTGCAAAAGCTTTCCCTGGGGCATTGTGCGGAGAAGTCGTGCGCACATCCGCTAGTGGGATTGTGTGGCTTTGAGCAGGGAGAGAGCACAGGCTAAAGTAATGAATGCAAAGGAAGGCAATGGCAAACCACCTCTGAATATCTCTTGTCTTGAGAACCCCATGGGGTCGCCATTGGTCAGGGGTGGCTTGCCGGCACTTTCCTCCGCCAAAGTAATGGGAGAAAAGAATGGAAACAAAACATGAAAGAGAGAGAGAGAGAAACTCTCCCTTTATCAAAATTTAGTTACTATGGTCTATTCAGACAAATGGGTGGGTTCTAAATCAAATCAAGCCCAAAATCTACTTAGAAGCGAGGGTTGCCATTCCCCCAATGGGGGTGGGGGCTTACCCACTTTCAGGGGCCCCAATTCACCACCACCCAGCAGGCCCATAGATACAGTGGGGCATCTCGGCCCCCGGCCCCCCTGACTTACTACCGAGGCCTCCTGATTTCCCATCCAGCCCAGATCCCCCGACTTCCAATTTTTTATTTTATTTGTTGCACTCCCTTGGGAGTGTATGTGGGGTGCCCCCAAATTATTTAAAGTCCCCCCCCCGAATTAAAAAATCCTGGCTACCGACTTGCTGCCCAGCCAGCCAGTGGGGGGGAGCCCCACCTCCAAAGTTTTTTTAAAAATTTATTTATTTATTTTTGGATTTATATCCCGCCCTCCCCAAAGTTCCCCGTCCATGCCAACATGCTCAGCACAATGACATCAACCAGAGGTGACATCATCACACAGGGCGCATTGTGTGGGGGATGATCTAGCATTTGAGAAAAAAGTCTATGGTTACCATAGAGGTTTTTCTCAAATGCTAGTGCATCCCCCACCAGTGGGGGAAGCCCTGCCTCCAATTATCCCCATCTGCGCCAACATGCCCGGCACAATGAAGTCACCCGGAGGTGACGTCATCACACAGGGCACGTTGCACGGGGGATGCTCTAGCATTTGAGAAAAACTCTATGGTTACCAAATGCTAGAGCATTCCCCACAACATGCCCTGTGCGATGACATCACTTCCTGGTGACAAAAAAGTCCTGGACACAGAGAGGGACTCCCCCACTGGCAGCCACGTAAGACCTGGCAACCCTGTTAGAAGTTAATATGACTAAACTGAGGCTATTATTCTTTGGTCACATTACGAGAAGACAAGAGTCACTGGAGAAGACAATAATGCGAGGGAAAGTGGAAGGGGAAAGAGGAAGACCCAACCGGAGTTGGATTGCCCCAATGTTATGTCTTAAATTAATAAAGCAATGTGGGGCTTAAGCATAAGTGTCATTAAACAAAGCAGTGTTTGGATTAAAAATCTAACCAATCAGAGCAGCCTATGTTTTCGGCGGGAACCACTCTGGTAGGTTCCAAGCCTGATCTTTCTATTGGTTGTTATCTATTGTTGGGTGTGGTTTACTCCTGTTCAAATTGTATATAACTGTATAACAAAGGGAACAGCAATATAATGACAATGAAAAACACAAGGATTGCTGCAGACGTTTAAACAAAGCAGTGTTTGGATTAAAAATCTAACCAATCAGAGCAGCCTATGTTTTCGGCGGGAACCACTCTGGTAGGTTCCAAGCCTGATCTTTCTATTGGTTGTTATCTATTGTTGGGTGTGGTTTACTCCTGTTCAAATTGTATATCAGCCCGGTTCTAGGCGTCTTTGTCTTGTGTTGTTATGAGCTGAA
>NW_015169963.1:36865-38664 GCF_001447785.1 Gekko japonicus | reverse complement strand
AAGAACG
Organism: Gekko japonicus; assembly: GCF_001447785.1. NCBI lineage: Eukaryota > Metazoa > Chordata > Lepidosauria > Squamata > Gekkonidae > Gekko > Gekko japonicus. The sequence continues at coordinate 38,657 of NW_015169963.1, read as the reverse complement.
GCTCTCCCTGTACCCAAAAGCCGCATCACCCTAAGCAGAAATCTAAGCAGGATTTGGAAGTAAAGATTCCCTGAGTATCGCAGCCACCGCCTTTGAAGAAGTCTCCCAGCCGGCCACCGAAGCAGCCTGAAGGGGGAGAGGGGGAGACACGCATAAAGGTGCGAAAACCTCAAACAAAAGATATCACTGACTGGTGGAGCTCCCCTCATCCCTTCTGACAAGTTTCTCTTTCTAGTTCCGAGGCTGAAAAGTTTCACCTTTGGCAGCTGAGGAGCGGCTCCGTCCCTAATCTCCAAATATCGGTTACCTCGCCTTGGACCTGAGGTTGGTTCCTTCTCATCCCTATACCTGAGAGGCACATGAGGATCCAGCCGTTGGCCCTGTCACGAGTGCGGTTCACCGAGGTATCAGAGGTGTTTCCCATCAAAAGCCCCGGCCTGGACAGTTTGGAGGGGAAAATATGCAGAAGGTAACAAGGCCAAAGGTAAGTAGGAGGAGAGAGGTATTTACACACGCAGGTTTCGGGATCCTTCCCGAGCTCTGGACCAGCAGGGTCCGGCCCCTGGGAAGCCTACAAAAGAATGTCCCCCACCCCCGTGATGGCTCAGATCCTGCGCTGCACCAGAGGAGGTGGATACCAGTTGCAAAGGATGTCGGCAATACTTTCCAAGCGGGCGTCTGAAGAGCAGCGAGTCCGTCTTGCTACACTGTCCGCAGGACGAGGAGCGCGGGAAGGAGCAAGGCCAGGGGCAGACGGGCAGCCCCGCCACGCCCTGCTCTGGAGTAATACTTGGCCACCTCTGCATTGGGGTTGCCCTCCTTGGGGTCGAACCACATCTGGATGCAGCGGCCGCTGCCCCTCTGGAAGGGGGTGTACTGGTAGGAGTTGCTCCAGATCTTCTCGCAGAGGTCTTTGGGCTCAGGGAAGACGAGCGGCCACGGCTCGCACATACTTCCAAGGGGGCACCGGTTTGTTCCTAGAAGCAGAAACGGCCAGTCAGAGACTTCCCCACTGCTGGACGGAAGGGCTAGAGAGGCACACGGGGAGATGCAGAGAAGTGTGGAGGATCCCAAGAGGACACTGACCCCGAGCCAGGGTCCAAAGATCCTCTTCAGGGGCATCTCTGACTTGCAGAACTGGGTAACTAATGCGGCCACGGTCCACAGAAGAACCACAAGCCACAAATACTGGATGGGGGATACTGTCAGGTAGCCCTGTCATGGATCTGGAATGTGGAGGGGGTATTCTTCCCCTCAGGGCTTTTTTTGTAGAAAAAGCCCAGCAGGAACTCATTAGCATAATAGGCCACACCCCTGACAACACAGCTCATTAGCCTATTAGGCCACACCCCCATGTTGCCAGAAGTGTGGTCAATTCAGCCACACCCACCTTTTGCTTCTTATTCTCTTTACCTTGTTTGTTGTCAAAACCCAGGGCCTTTTTGCATGTTAGGCCACACACCCCTAATTGTAGCCAATCCGAATGAGTTTCTGCTGTTGGGTGTGGCCTATTATGCTAATGAGTTCCTGCTGGGCGTGGCCAACTTGGGAGCCAGCCGGAACTCCGTTCCTGTGTGTTCCTGCCCAAAAATAGCCCTGCTTCTCCTCGTTCTCAGCTCTTCCCTGCCCAGCTACTGTGCACTATCTCAGGCTTAGCCTTGTAGTATCCAGCTGCATTTACACGGCTGGGAACGTAACGGCTTTTCGCTTTGCCCGCTTGCTTGCTTGCTTTCGCCCGCGTGGGCGAGTTATAATCATTGGCTTCTGCTCACTGGGGGGGGGGGGGGCGTTT
>NW_015169963.1:34657-36320 GCF_001447785.1 Gekko japonicus | reverse complement strand
GGAGGGCAAGGAGCCGTTCCAGTTGGCAGCAGAGGACCGGACCCGAAGCAACGGTTTTAAATTACATGCAGAAAGGTATCGGCTGGATATTAGGGAAGACTTTTTCACGGCCAGAGTGGTTCAGAGATGGAATCAGCTGCCAGGGAGGTGGTGGGCGCCCCTTCACTGGCAGTTTTCAAGAAGGGGCTGGATGGATATTTGTCAGGGATGCTTTAGGCTGGTCCTGCATGGGGCAGGGGTTGGGCTAGATGGTCTGTATGGCCCCTTCTCAACTCTATGATTCTGTGATTCTTCAGGGATGGCCAACTGAATCGAAGAGAGACCACGTGGGCTTTGCAGAGATGTGACTCGGTACCCTCCCGTGTGTGTGCGTGCACACTATGATCAGTCTGTCTTTGCAAACCAGCCGGGGGGGGGGCTTGGGCAGCTCGTCTGTCCTGAGCCCAAATCCCGCCCTCCCCGGGCTCCTCCCCCAAACCCCCAGGTATTTCCCAAGTGTATTTCCCAAGTGGGAGTGGACAACCCTATGGGAAGCACACACAGGCAGCTCTTCCACAGCTGAACAGCCCCCCTGGCCCCGCCTCACCCGTGGTCCAGTTCCATCCCTTATGCCAGTTCTCTTTACAGGTCATGTCGGCTTTGCAATCCTCCCACCACTGGTCGCAGTCCTCCTTGCAGAGCGGCACGTTCAGGATCCTCTCTTTGCGCCAAGAGACATCTGCCTGCAAGCAAGAAGCACAACAGTCAGGTTTGCCAATTGGGATTGGGAAATCAATTGTCAATTGGTTGTCAGCATCACAAACACCCCCCCGACGTCCCCGACGCAATGATGTCAATTCCGGGTAAAGTCATTGCTGCAAGCAGGGGTCATTTGGGGCCGAAGCGCACCGGAGCGCTGCTCCGGCAGCCCAGGAGTGGGCACAAATGCTCTTTACAGGTCATTTCGCCTTTGCAGTCCTCCCACCACTGGTCGCAGTCCTCCTTGCAGAGTGGCACGTTCAGGATCCTCTCTTTGCGCCAAGAGACATCTGCCTGCAAGCAAGAAGCACAACAGTCAGGTTTCCCAATTGGGATTGGGAAATCAATCGTCAATGGGTTGTCAGCATCACACACACACACCCGATGTCCCCAACACAATGATGTCAATTCCGGGCGATTTCATTGCTGCAAGCAGGGGTCATTTGGGGCCGGAGCGTATCGGAGCGCCGCTCCGGCCAGCCCAGAAGTGGGCACAAGTCTGAGCCCAGGACACATGAACTCATGAAGCTGCGTTATAGTAAATCAGACCATTGGTCTGTCAAGGTCATTATTGTCTACTCAGCTGAGCCATCGTGGTGGTGTGGTCAAGCATGGCAGACTCTAATCTGGAGAACCAGGTTTGATTCCCCACTTGAAGCTAGCTGGGTGATCTTAGGCAAGCCCCGCCCCCAGCTCCCCGCCCCTGCGCTCCTTCTCTCTAGAGAAGGCCGGCAGGGACGGGGAGGCTTTTGAAGGTGCCACCCCCCCTTTTGCTTCGCCTTGTGACATCACTTCCGATGATGTCAGGGAGCATGGCATATGCTAATGAGCTATTATGCTAATACCCTATTAGATAGGCTAATGAACTCCTGCAGCTCTTTTTTTACGAAATGACCCCTGGCTGCAAGCGGGCAAAGCGCGCATG
>NW_015169963.1:23556-34624 GCF_001447785.1 Gekko japonicus | reverse complement strand
AGGAATGCCCCAGAGAAGATCCTGGAACCACTGGCAGCCGGTAAGGACCTGCCAACCAACGTTCCCTCTAAGCTGTGGAGTCTTGTGAGCAAAAACTCTACTTTGTGAGCTGCCACCATTAAAGCTGTGAGTGAACGATTCGGCTGTGGCATAAATTAGTTTGCTCTGGAGCCCCATCCTTCCTGAGCTGAAGACGAAATTCAGTGAGCTGGAGGCTAAAAAAACTGTGAGCTGGCTCACACTAACTCAGCTTAGAGGGAACACTGCTGCCAACCCTCCCTGTGAGCACCACGTTGGGGACCTCTTGCTTTAGCAGTATCTTGGAAAGCCCCCTCCATTGACTCGTCCTCTGTTCATTTGCCTGATCAGGTTTTCCCTGAAGGCGTGGGAAAGGCTTCCTAACGCGCGGCACCCCACCTCACCACCTACCACGTTAATCCACGGCCCCAGGTTGGGCGAGCATTCGTACAAGCAGGTGTCCTGGATAAAGTGCTTCTTGCACTTTCCCGACATGTTGCCGCAGTGGCTCCAGCTGAAGTTGTACAGGTACGACTGCTCCTCGTGAGCAGCGTGGCTGGTGTTGACTGAGCAGCAGGAATTGTTCTTCCACGGGGAGCACTGCAGGGGGGAAAGGAGGGGTGATTTCTGCTGGGAACGGCAGACTAACAAGCACAAAGGAACAGCAGCCCGTGCGGCGTCCGACGTCTTTGAGGAATGTTGGCTTAGGTTTGCCAGGTCTGACTTAGGAAATATCTGGGGACTTTGGGGGTTGAGCCAGGAGACTTTGGGGGTGAAGCCAGGAGTAAAGATGTGACATCACTTTTGTGATGTCATTAGGCGATCGAACTCCAACGGGCGTTCTGGCCGTCACGTTTAAAGGGACAGCATTCCTTTTAAATGCTTTCTCTCCATTGGAAATAGCAGAGGATGCGGGCACCTACTTTTGGGGCTCATAGAATTGTGGACCCCCTGGTCCAATCTGGTTTGTTGGGTGTAGTGGTTAAGTGCGCGGACTCTAATCTGGGAGAACCGGGTTTGATTCCCCCACTCCTCCACTTGCACCTGGCTGGATGACCTTGGGCAAGCCGTAGCTCTGATAAGAGCTGTTCTCGAAAAAAGAACAGTTTCTGTCAGAGCTCTCTCAGCACCACCCACCTCACAGGGTGTCTGCTGTGGGGAGGGGAAGGGAAAGGAGATTGTGAGCTGCTCTGAGACTCCCTTGGGTAGTGAAGGGTGGGGTATAAATCCAATCTCCTCTTCTTCTTCTTCTTTCTCAGGAGAGGCACCACCAGCTATGCTGAAAATTTGGTGCCTCTGTCTAAAGAAACAGCTCCCCCCCAGAGCCCCAGATATCCACAGATGATCTGTTATACCCTATAGGGACTGGTCTCCATAGGGTACAATGGAGTGGCCATTCCCCCCCCCACTTTCTGGCAGCCCTGAAGCAGTGGGAGGGGCTCCAAACCAGGGGAACCCCTGCCCCCAACTGGGGGCTGGGAACCCTAGGTCTACCAGCTTGGGTTTGGCAAGGCTAAACGTTCTCAGCCGGAGCCTCCTAGACTTATTTGGTCTTGACCGCTGTGCTCAGTTCCTTTGAAAGGAAGACGGTTTCAAAAGAACCCAGATGATGGCAAAGGCGGGGGGCAGGGAGAAAGAATGCAGAGAAGCCAAAGAGTGGGGCAGGGCTCTCCCATAAGGCCTAGGCCTCACACTGAGGAGAGATCTAAGGCTTAATACAGCCCCTCGCATCATCAGGGGGCTCTCTCTGGGTTATGGGCCCAGGCGGTAAAGCACATCACACTAGCCAGAAAACGCATTTGCCTGGATAGTTTTTCTGCACTCAAAGAGCAGCAAAGGGTGCCTCTGAACATATGAAGAGGACAGACCTTGAGCATCTGTTTTAATGGATTCCTGTTCTCTGCCTTCATTTACAAGACTGTGGCACATTTCAAGAATTCTTCAGGACTTTATGATACACCCGTAGCTGGGAGGGTGAGCACCCTGCAGGCCCCGGAAGAAAATCACTCTGTTTTAATTCCACCCCCAGCTCTCCAGCTCCTGGTCATCTCAGTCCTGCTGCCTCTATCCACTGAGCTTTACTCTCTTCCTGGGTCTTCAGATGAGCAGCTCTGGGGTAGAACTAGCCACATTAAGGCAAGGGAACCTCCATGTTCAAGGGCAATCAGACTCTGAACCTCTGAGCCAGGAGGCAGCATCAAGGAAAGGCCTCCTGCTGAGCTCTGAGCAGGAGCAGGAGAGAGAGCTGTGAGAGAGGTGAGTGGGTTTCTTTTACTTGCTTTCAGCTGAGAGAATTCAGCTAAGGATATTTTGTGGGAAAACTGTGTTCAGCGGTGTGTGGAAGCACTTAGAGTTCTTGCAGAGTCCTGGCTGATTGAGTGTGGGAGAGGAACGGGCATTGTTTGACTGGGATTGCCTGTAATTGAGAGGAAGTGGAAGGGGCATTGTTTTGCCTGTGACTGAGTGCCTGGGTGAATTTGAATTTGAATAGAGGAATAGCTGCTGCCTGACCTCTGCTGGGGGAGGCCTCTATTTAAGGAAGCACCTTGCCAGAGGCACGAGGGCTCTTTGCCTGTGGCTCTTAGACTAGGGGCTCTGTAAGAAGCCCAAAAAGAGCCAGAAAGACAAGGCCCTAGGCTCTTTGTCTTTCCCGTAAAATAATTTGACTTGATAACAAAAACCACATAAATACCAAGGGTTTAAAAGGGGGATTATATTTATTTATTTTAAAAGAATTATGAAGCCAGAATGCCAGCAGGGGGTTGGGGGCTATCCAGTGTTTTGCACGGAGTGTCACATGTATGACTATCTGCCCACTGGGCAGAAGTCTTGGGTGTGTCCTCGGTGCAAGGAGCTCCTGGTTCTCAGGGAACGTGTGTGCTCCCTTGAGGCCAAGGTGGCTGACCTGGAGAAGCAGAGACAGTCAGCTAGGCGCACAGAAAAGACTCTCGGGGACTTGTTAGCTTCGTCCCACTCTGGATCTGGCAGCCCCGCTGCTGTCAGGGAGCATGAGGGTCTAGGGGAAACAGGGCACCATGCTGAGGATAAGGGGAATGTGCCCTCAGAAGGGACCTCTTCCCCAGCTGGTGAGCGGCTCTCCTTTTGCACCAAGGAACCATCCCTGAGCAGGGTGGGAGGGGGGCTCTTGGTAGTGGGTGATTCGATCCTTAGGCAGGTAGACAGCTGGGTGGCGAACCCGCGTACTGACCGTATGGTGACTTGCCTGCCTGGTGCGAAGGTAGCGGACATTACGCGTGTTTTAGATAGGCTGGTAGATAGTGCTGGGGAGGAGCCAGTGGTCGTGGTGCATGTCGGCACCAACGATGTGGGGAAATGCAGTCGTGAGGTCCTGGAGGAGAAATTTAGGCTGCTGGGCAGGAAACTTAGGTCCAGGACCTCCAAGGTAGCCTTCTCAGAAGTGTTACCTGTTCCACGCGCAGGGCCGGAGAGACAGGCAGAGATCAGGAGTCTCAATGCGTGGATGAGACGATGGTGTAGGGGGGAAGGGTTCAGGTTTGTTAGGCACTGGGATACTTTTTGGAACAAGAGGGAGCTGTACAGGCGAGACGGTCTCCACTTGTCCCGAGAAGGAACCAGGCTGCTGGCACTTAAAATCAAAAAGGTGGCAGAGCAGCTTTTAAACTGAATATTGGGGGAAAGCCGACAGGAGATGAAAAGTCTCTGGTTCGGGTTGGCTCATCTGAGAGAGGTGAGGGGGTACCGGTTGCTTTTCTACAGGGAGGTGGATTGAAATTGTCCACAGAGGCCATGGCTGGTGACATGGACTGCCGGACAACGACTCGAGATAGCAAGAGGAAGGATGCAGGCTTAACTTGTAAGGGAAATTACAGCTGTTTCTATACAAATGCTAGAAGTGTCCGAGGTAAAATCGGGGAGTTGGAGTGCTTGGTGTCGGAGGGAAAAATAGACATTGTGGGTATTTCTGAAACTTGGTGGGATGAGGAAAATCAGTGGGACACAGTGATTCCCGGTTATATATTATATCGGAAGGATAGGGGGGGAAGGGTTGGAGGTGGGGTAGCTCTGTATGTCAGAGAGGGTATAAAGTCTAGAAAGATTGAGAGGCTAAGTGAATTGGATTCGCTTCTGGAAGTTCTATGGGTTGAAATAGGGGGGCCAAAAGGAAACTTAACACTGGGAGTTTGTTATCGCCCACCAGATCAAAAGATAGAGGAGGATTATAAAATGATGAATGCCTTAAAGATAGCAACTAGACAAAAACACTGTGTAATAATAGGTGATTTTAACTACCCACACATTGATTGGGTCAATATGTGTTCTAGCCGGGAAAAAGAGATTGAGTTTCTAGACACTCTAAATGACTGTGCTATGGAGCAGATGGTCACGGAACCTACCAGGGGAGAGGCGATCCTTGATTTGGTCCTAAGTAACACTCAAGACCTGGTGAGAGATGTAAAAGTGATTGCACCGCTTGGAAACAGTGATCATAATGTTGTTGAGTTCATCATTTGTACAAATAGAGAATTGGCCAAAAAGACTCACACAACCATTTTTAACTTTAAAAGGGGTAATTTCTCTGATATGAGGGGACACGTGGGGAGGAAACTGAAAGGAAAAGTAGAAAGGGTCAAAACAATTGGGGAAGCTTGGGATCTATTTAAAACTACGATCCTAGAAGCTCAAAAAATATATATTCCGCAGGTTAGGAAAGGCACAAACAGGTATAGGAAAAAGCCTGCATGGTTAACAAACAGAGTAATGGAGGCTGTAAAAAGTAAAAAGAATTCCTTTAAGCAGTGGAAAGCTAGTCACAGTGAGGCTGATAAAACGGAACACAGGCTATGGCAAATAAAATGCAAGTCTGAGGTCAGGCAGGCAAAAAGGGAATATGAGGAGCATATAGCAAAAAACGTAAAAACCAACAATAAAACTTTCTTCAAATACATTAGAAACAGGAAACCAGCCAGGGAGGCAGTGGGGCCCTTGGACGACCAAGGGGTAAAAGGAGTATTGAAGGATGATAGGGAAATGGCTGAGAAGCTAAATGCATTTTTTGCCTCCGTCTTCACTGTGGAAGATGAGAAGTGCTTGCCCACTCCAGAACCACTGATTTCAGGAGGGGTGTTGAAAGACCTGAGTCAGATTGAGGTGACGAGAGAGGAGGTCCTAAAACTGATAGACAACTTAAAAACTGAAAAATCACCAGGCCCAGATGGCATACATCCGAGAGTTCTGAAAGAACTCAAATGTGAACTTGTAGATCTCCTGACAAAGATATGTAATCTTTCCTTAAAATCTGCCTCCATTCCTGAGGATTGGAAGGTAGCTAATGTCACTCCCATCTTTAAAAAGGGTTCCAGAGGAGATCCGGGAAATTACAGGCCAGTCAGTCTGACGTCGATACCGGGTAAATTGGTGGAAACCATTATTAAGGAAAGAATTAGTAGGCACATAGATGAACAAAACCTATTGAGGCAGACTCAGCACGGTTTCTGTAAGGGAAGATCTTGTCTCACTAACCTGTTAGTGTTCTTTGAGGGGGTGAACAAACATGTGGACAAGGGGGATCCAATAGATATTATTTACCTTGACTTCCAGAAAGCTTTTGATAAAGTTCCTCATCAAAGGCTCCTAAGTAAGCTCAAAAATCATGGGATAGAAGGACAAGTCCTTTTATGGATCAAAAACTGGCTAGTTCATAGAAAACAGAGAGTGAGTGTAGGTGGGCAATTTTCTCAGTGGAGGGTGGTAAGCAGTGGGGTACCGCAGGGATCAGTACTTGGTCCACTGCTTTTTAACTTGTTCATTAATGATTTGGAGATGGGAGTAAGCAGTGAAGTGGCTAAATTTGCGGATGATACAAAGTTGTTCAGGGTGGTGAAAACCAGTGAGGATTGTGAGGCACTCCAAGGGGATCTGTCAAGGATGGGCGAGTGGGCGTCAACATGGCAAATGGGGTTCAATGTGGCCAAGTGCAAGGTGATGCACATTGGAGCCAAAAATCCTAAATATAAATACACATTGATGGGGTCTGAACTGGCAGAGACTGAGCAAGAGAGAGATCTTGGAGTTGTAGTGGATAACTCACTGAAAATGTCGAGACAGTGTGTGACTGCAATAAAGAAGGCCAATGCTATGCTGGGGATTATTAGGAAGGGTATTGAAAACAGATCAGCCAATATAATAATGCCCCTATATAAATCAATGGTGAGACCTCATTTGGAATACTGTGTGCAGTTCTGGGCACCACACCTTAAAAAGGATATTATAGCTTTGGAAAAAGTGCAGAAAAGGGCAACTCGAATGATAAAAGGGTTGGAACACTTTCCCTATGAGGAAAGGTTAAAGCGCTTAGGGCTCTTTAGCTTGGAGAAAAGACGACTGAGGGGTGACATGATCGAGGTTTATAAGATTATGCATGGGAGGGCAAGGAGCCGTTCCAGTTGGCAGCAGAGGACCGGACCCGAAGCAACGGTTTTAAATTACATGCAGAAAGGTATCGGCTGGATATTAGGGAAGACTTTTTCACGGCCAGAGTGGTTCAGAGATGGAATCAGCTCCCTGGGGAGGTGGTGAGCTCCCCTTCACTGGCAGCTTTCAAGAAGGGGCTGGACGAATATTTGTCAGGGATGCTTTAGGCTGGTCCTGCATGGGGCAGGGGTTGGGCTAGATGGTCTGTATGGCCCCTTCTCAACTCTATGATTCTGTGATTCTTCAGGGATGGCCAACTGAATCGAAGAGAGACCACGTGGGCTTTGCAGAGATGTGACTCGGTACCCTCCCGTGTGTGTGCGTGCACACTATGATCAGTCTGTCTTTGCAAACCAGCCGGGGGGGGGGCTTGGGCAGCTCGTCTGTCCTGAGCCCAAATCCCGCCCTCCCCGGGCTCCTCCCCCAAACCCCCAGGTATTTCCCAAGTGGGAGTGGACCACCCTGAAGTGGGAGTGGACAATCCCTGAAGAATCCTAGAATCATAGAGTTGGGAAGGGGCCATGCAGACCCTCTAGTCGGACCCCCTGCCCCATGCAGGACCAGCCTAAAGCATCCCTGACAAATATCCATCCAGCCCCTTCTTGAAAACTGCCAGTGAAGGGGCGCCCCCCACCTCCCTGGCAGCTGATTCCATCTCTGAACCACTCTGGCCGTGAAAAAGTCTTCCCTAATATCCAGCCGATACCTTTCTGCATGTAATTTAAAACCGTTGCTTCGGGTCCGGTCCTCTGCTGCCAACTGGAACGGCTCCTTGCCCTCCGCCGAACGACAGACTTTCAGATATGGGCAGCTCTTCCACAGCTGAAAAGCCCCCCCGGCCCCGCCTCACCCGTGGTCCAGTCCCATCCCTTGTGCCAGTTCTCTTTACAGGTCATTTCGCCTTTGCAGTCCTCCCACCACTGGTCGCAGTCCTCCTTGCAGAGTGGCACGTTCAGGATCCTCTCTTTGCGCCAAGAGACATCTCACTGGTCTGACCCAGCAGGGCTCTTCTGAGGTTCTTGTCAGTGGAAGGCCTCGGACTCTCTGCCCTGTTGCTGGCCCTCCAGAGGAACTGGCTGGCCTCTGTGTGAGACGGGAGGCTGGACTGGAGGGACCCTCCCTGGTCTGACCCAGCAGGGCTCTTCTGAGGTTCTTAAGGCAGAGATCAGGTGGCAGCTACTGTTGCCAAGTCTGAGCCCAGGACACATGAACTCATGAAGCTGCATTATAGTAAATCAGACCATTGGTCTGTCAAGGTCATTATTGTCTACTCAGCTGAGCCAGGGTGCTGGTGTGGTCAAGCGTGGCAGACTCTAATCTGGAGAACCAGGTTTGATTCCCCACTTGAAGCTAGCTGGGTGATCTTAGGCAAGCCACGGCCCTCTCAGCCTAAAAAAAAAATAAGGATAGCTCGCCACCTAGTGGTGCCAAAAAAGAGCTACAGCTTTGGCAGCCAAGCAATTCCGCCAGGAATCTCCTGGCTATTCCACACACAATGCCCTATGGTAATTTCAATTTTTGTCGACTCAGACTGGCAGAAGCCCTCCCAAGGTCGCAGGTAGCTGTCTTTTGTATCACCTTCTGCTTTCTCCTTTTAACTGGAAATACCAGGGACTGAAGATGGGCTCCTCTGCATGCAATGCAGTTGCCGTTCCAGCCCCTTCCACAGAGTGGAAGGGAAGGCAGCTTCAACAATGGCAATGAGACTGCACACAGTGTATAGGGGGCTGTGACCCTTCTGCAAATATAGATATAGTAGTTAAGAGCGCAGATTCTAATCTGGGAAGACCGGGTTTGGTTCCCCACTCCTCCTCCACATGCAGCTGCTGGTGTGACCTTGGGTCAGTCACAAGTTGTGTCAGAGCTGTTCTCTCAAGAGCAGTCCTCGAAAGAACTCTCTCCGCCCCACCTGCCTCACAGGCAGTGCTCCCTCTAAGCTGTGGAGTCTTGTGAGCAAAAATTCTACTTTTTGAGCTACTGGCATTAAAGTTGTGAGCCAGCGATTTGGCTGCTGCATAAATTAGTCTGCTGTGGAGCCCCATCCTTCCTGAGCTAAGACAAAAATGCGTGAGCCAGAAGCTAAAAAACGGTGAGCTATCTCACACTAACTCAGCTTAGAGGGAACACTGCAGTCCCAGGGTGCCTGTTGTGGGGGGGAAAGGGAAGAGGAAGAGGAGGAGGAGATTGTATTTATATCACGCTACTCACTCGGAGTCTCAGAGCAGCTTACAAACTCCTTTCCCTTCCCCTCCCCACAACAGACACCCTGGGAGGTAAGTGGGGCTGAGAGAGCTCTTTCGAGGACTGCCCTTGGGAGAAAAGCTCTGAGAGAACTTCTGACTGACCCAAGGTCACACCAGCAGCTGCATGTGGAGGAGCAGGGAATCAAACCTGGTTCCCCCAGATTAGAGTCCACGCTCCTAACCACCATACCAAACTGATGCCATGAAGTCCCGTCCCCCCACCCGCCCCAAAGCAGCCATTTCCTCCCAGGGAACTGATCTCTGTAGTCTGGAGCAATGCTCCCTCTAAGATGTGGAGTCTTGTGAGCAAAAATTCTCCTTTGTGAGCTCCTGGCATTAAAGTTGTGAGTGAGCGATCGGGCTCCTGCATCAATCAGTTTGCTCTGGAGCCACCTATCCTGAGCTAAGACTGAGGCTAAAAAACTGTAAGCTGGCTCACACTAACTCAGTTTAGAGGGAACACTGGTCTGGAGATTGCTTGTAATTCTGGGAGAACTCACCCATGAACACACAGGAAGCTGGTACCCGTGGACCTAGTACCATCAAGGGTTAACTCAAGTTGTTTACTCAGACTGGCAGCAGCTCGCCACTGTCTTTCCCATCACCTCCTGCCTGGTCCTTTCAACTGGAGATACCGGGGATTGAACCTGGGACCTTCTGCATGCCAAGCAGAGGCTCTACCGCTGAGCCACAGCCCCTCTTTACACCTCTCCAGGGTCTCAGGGTGAGGTCTTTCTCATCACCTCCTGCCTGGTCCTTTCAACTGGAGATACCGGGGATTGAACCTGGGACCTTCTGCATGCCAAGCAGAGGCTCTACCGCTGAGCCACAGCCCCTCTTTACACCTCTCCAGGGTCTCAGGGTGAGGTCTTTCTCATCACCTCCTGCCTGGTCCTTTCAACTGGAGATACCGGGGATTGAACCTGGGACCTTCTGCATGCCAAGCAGAGGCTCTACCGCTGAGCCACAGCCCCTCTTTACACCTCTCCAGGGTCTCAGGGTGAGGTCTTTCTCATCACCTCCTGCCTGGTCCTTTCAACTGGAGATACCGGGGATTGAACCTGGGACCTTCTGCATGCCAAGCAGAGGCTCTACCGCTGAGCCACAGCCCCTCTTTACACCTCTCCAGGGTCTCAGGGTGAGGTCTTTCTCATCACCTCCTGCCTGGTCCTTTCAACTGGAGATACCGGGGATTGAACCTGGGACCTTCTGCATGCCAAGCAGAGGCTCTACCGCTGAGCCACAGCCCCTCTTTACACCTCTCCAGGGTCTCAGGGTGAGGTCTTTCTCATCACCTCCTGCCTGGTCCTTTCAACTGGAGATACCGGGGATTGAACCTGGGACCTTCTGCATGCCAAGCAGCGGCTCTGCCACTGAGCCGCAACCCCTTCCCAAACCTGGCGGGTGGACAAACCTAGGTTTTTGGACTACACTGCAGGGCAGATGGAAGGCTATTGGGGGGGGGGGCTGGCTGGCTGACCCCCGCATCGGTAGGCAGCTGACCAGTGTTTCCTGCTCTCCAACCACAGGCTCTTCAGGAAGACCCTAGCAGAGACCGAACCAGGTCCCTCCTACCCGCAGAACAGGTTCTATACCCCAAAGGCTATTTTATTTATGTAGGTTATTCATAGTCCACATTCTTCAACAGGGACTCGTAGTATGACTCAAGTACAGTCAAGAGGACGGTATATTCAATGAACAGGACAATCCGGTTCGGGCTACAGAAATCTGAAAACAAATAAAGGCTTGAGCTTTTAAACAGAATACCTTAAGTGGTGGAGAAATTTCCTAGTCTGGAGGAAGAGGAGGTCGTTTTTATATCCTGCTTTTCTCTACCCGAAAGAGTCTCAAAGTGGCTTACAATCGCCTTCCCTTCCTCTCCACACAACAGGCACCCTGTGAGGGAGGTGGGGCTGAAAGAGATCAGAGAGAACTTGTGACTGACCCAAGGTCACCCAGCTGGCTTCATATGGAAGAGGAATGGGGAAGCAAACCCGGTTCTCCCAGATTAGAGTCCACCACTCTGAACCATGACACCATGCTGGCTGCTTTACAACCTGCTGCATTCCGTTAAGAAGAAGAAGAGAAGGTTTTTATACCCTGCTTTTCTTGACCCTACGGAGTCTTAAAGCGATTTGCAACCGCCTTCCCTTCCTCTCCACATGACAGGGACCTTGTGGGCAGGGGTCATTTCCTGCGGGAGCGCACAGGAGCGGAGCTCCGGCAGTAAGGAGCCCAGGGGGCGGGCACATGCAACTAGCCCCGCCCCATGCTCTCAGCAGCCCTCAGTCAGGCCACAAGGAGCAAGAAGCAGCCAGGTAAGTTGCAGAGCCCCCCCCCCCCCGGCCGGCCTT